>NC_072735.1:11947664-11969363 GCF_026930045.1 Uloborus diversus
AATTGTATGTACTAATTGCAACATATCAAAGCACATAACACTTTAAATAATCAAACAACTAATTTATATTATGTTTTTTATTATTAATAAAGGAGTTTTTTTCCCCTAGAAGTCAGGGCGTGGAAATAAAACATAAAAAAAAAACATTGTTTTCCACTACTTTCCTCTTTTCGATATTAAGTTCGTTTTATTGATTATAAATTGATAAATTCCGCGTTTTGACTTGTTTTCCCTTTCCTTATCATCCAATGCCCAAATTAAAAAAATCGACCAAATATCTAAATTCGGGAAAAATGCATAACTAAATCAGAAAACGCATTTTCAATGCAAAATCAAAACTAAAAGGAATTATATTGTATCTTGGGCAACCTTGTTTTGTGGTCCCTCAGCAGTGCAAACGAACTAACATTTGTTTCTGTTTTTGATTTAAGCATCACGTTATTTTTTATTCCATTGATGCCGATCTTAGAGTGATAGTTCCAAGATATCTATAAATGTTTAAGTGTGAAATCCGTTTTTTTAGAACAACTAGGTATTTCATGAAATACAGTCGAACTCGTTTATTACGAATGCAAAAGCAACCGCGATATTTGTTCGTTATAACCAAAGCTCGTAGAAAGAGAGTTTGTGAAAAAAGTTATAAAAACTCATCATAGTCTTTTTTTTCTTTTCTTTTCAATCACTCTAGCCCACAGTACCAAATCAGTTGGTTTCTTTCCTTTGAACTGTCTGAATGTCTCTTTCTTATGGAGGCCGTGGTGGCCTGATCGGCATCGGACTCGTGACCGAAGGGTCCCGGGTTCGATCCCGGCTGGTCAAAGATCCACCGTTTTCATTAATGGTGACTGGGGAACGTTAAATATACTCGTGGTCGCAAACAAAGTCCTTCAAGTGAAACGATACCTATGAGGATGCCGGACCACGGATTGTTCGGTTTCTGGTCTGGATCAAAAAATCAGAGCTGTCTTCAGGGTCCCATCCAACTGGTTAAACCACAAATAGTTGTAGGTACGGAGGACCTTGGAGTGAAACATGTCCATTTCTTTGGTCTTTTTTTTTTTTTTTTCAGGAATACACGTAAGCACACAATTACAATTTTAAAATGTTTCTTTTTACCCCACAAAATGAAAAAAAGTCTCTCATCGCTTGTTTTCTGGATTTATGATTTATCATTAACTTATGTTGAATTTGGAATGTTAAAGAAAATTTACCAAAAAAGAATAAGCTGAACTGGAAGTCTATGAAAAATTTACGAATCCCAAAATATTGCTCGTTTAAAGCGGGTTTTGCTCGTTAAAAGCGAGTTATTGTCGCATAGTCTTGACATTTTACCAACCAAATATTTCTGACTTCTTCGCGTAACCCAGGTTTTCTCTAAATCAGGGCTCGTTATAAACGAATTCGACTGTAATTAGACAAATCAGTTAAATGTCATAAAATTAGTCAACAATACGATTTAACTATAGCTATTCGGTAGGAAAACGATTTAAAGGGTTAAGTGCGGCACTCGCTAGTTTTTTGAACTGGTTCCAAACTCTTTTAGCCAGTTTTGAACTTTCTTTATGAATGTGTATTTGTGTGTGTGCGTGTACGCTTCTGTTTGCAACTTTTAGACACATAATTTAAGCGGTTATTTGTAATTTTTTTCAGCAGTATTAAAATATATTATATACTTTTCATAATATTAACCAATTAATCATCAACAAAAGAGATAAATTGTGCTTTTTGAGAACTTTTAACTATTTATGATTAATTAATTTGTAAAAAAACTTTGATATTGTCTTTTTTTAACTTTAAAGATCCATCATAACTTAGTTCATAAAATAACTAAGTACAGTACGAAATGTGACATCTATTATTACCTTTAACTGCATAATTTGACTTTTATTTTTATGACTACACGTCATTTCACAAAGATCTGCGATTCTTTTAACCCTTAAAGAAGTTTCTTTTTAAAATTCTTACAGTGAAACAGTTTAAAGAAGACGAAAAGGCTTGCAATATTTTTTCTTTAAGCATTTCAAGTGAGTTGTAATTATTAGGTTTATCATAAATGTTATGTACAACTCAAAAACCTCGTTTTGTATAGTATCTTTTATCTCATTGTATCTTTTGTGCAATAACCAGAGAAACTTAGGGAGACAAAACTGGGCAAGGGGGCGAACTATATCTATTGGACCCTAGTACAGTTTAACTTGCTTATAATGAGCGCGAATGGGGCTGCGATTTTTGCTTGTTATAGCGAGTGCTCGTAAAAAATGGGTTCGTGAAAAAAATATGAAAATTTATTCATGCTTGCTTTGTTATTTTTATATTTCTATACCGTACCAAAGAAGTTGGTTTTTTGATTTGAACTGTCTTTGCCTCTTTCTTGTCATTGTTTTTGAGGAACATGGGCTCTACAAAACGTCGTCATTTGCAGCCGTGGCTTCAAAATAATTTGAAGTTTTTCTGCACTTTAGAAGCCAAATATGCGAGGGTTATTTAACATCGAGTTCTTCCAATTGCCGTTATGGTGGTCACTTTAATTGTTTTTTCTCTCTCTTGATTATCGCTTCAATATCCTATAAGGAGTACAGTGTGTATATCTCAGACATAATAACATTCTCTTTAACAAATGCAAAAAAAAAATTAAATGCTTCTCTACTCCACTAATAAAAAAAAGTTAAAAAAAAAAAAAACGTCGTGTCATCCCTTGTTCTCATTATATATGCCTAATGCAGATTCTGTTTTTAGGTAACGAAGGGCAACAAGTCAGTATCCTTCTAAACGTTGACCGTGAACACATACTACTTTTGTTATTAGGTCAACTATAGATTGTAGACTTTGTTGAATTAAAGACTTTGACCCAATTAATACGCTTCTATTGTTTTATTTCAGACTATTCCGAGGGTAAAAGTGTCTAATTTATGCTTTGAATATTTTCAATTCCTTTCCTTTCTGTTTTATCGAGAAACTGTGTCAATACACTAAACTTACGTTCCCCAATATGTTGCGTTTTGTTGTACAGTATAAATTAAGTCTCAATATATTAAAACCATTAGAAATAAGTTGGTACACAGACTCATTACAAATTCTTGGAAAAACTATCAATTTTGATTTGAGAAAGAAAAGTAGTTGTTAACGAACAACGTGATTAAATTGAAAGAAATACTTTTTTACTTCCTTTTACAAAAAAGGAAGTATTGTATTCGTGAAAAAATTTTCACTCAAAAATCGAACTTAATTTCCATTTTACTCACTCCCGAATGAATATTGTGTTTTTTTTTTTTTTTGATTGGACCACACGTGGATAAGTGCCTAAGAACATACAAACACGCGAAATATCCATAATGACGATTCACGAGTTAATTACCACGAATTTTCTCGTGACGTCTGTATGTACGTATGTATGTATGTATGTATGTAAGTATGTGCGTATGTATGTCGCATAGCTCAAGAACAGTAAGTCCTAGAAAGTTGAAATTTGGTACGTAGACTCCTAGTGGGGTCTAGTTGAGGACCTCCCCTTTTGGTTGCATTCGGGTGCTTCGAAAGGGGTTTTTTGCCCCAACTTGGCGGCAAATTTGGTGACTTTTTTTAAAAAATGTGTTTTAATGTGGCCACTGTTGGTGATATTTAGAGAGTAAACTATTGAATCACATTAAAACTACCAGTAACGGGGAAATGATATTAAATTGGAGTAAAAGAAAGTCATGTGATGCACACATCAGCTCGCTTCTTTTTAATTTAAGAAAAATCAAAGTTGATTGTTAAGTGTAATCCAAAACTTCTTCTACACTGCCCACCTACTTAAAGGTTCAATAACAGAACCTAAAGAGTTTCAATTGTATTTTCAATATTACCAAAAATAAAAAAAAAACATGTGATGTTCTTGTATTTTTATAATGTTTCATGATTATTCTTGATTTACAAAAAAAAAAAAAAAAAAGAAAAAAAGAAAAAAAGTTAAAAACTGAAAAAACTTGTCACTGTGCTTACTTAAATAAGTTTTTCTTTCCTTTAAAAAAAGAATATTCATTAAAAAAATGAAATTAAAAAAAAGAAAGAAAAACCATGGAGGAACCATTCAAGCAATAACAAGTGCTATTATAAAGATTTTTCTTTGCAAAAAATACTGTAGCTTTTTTTTGCTACTTGAAATATTAGAAAAACAGCAAAACAAGGTTTTAACAATAGCAATTGAAATCGCAAAACCCAGGGATTGTTTTCTTAATTATTACTCAATAATTAAGAACAAAGGTTTTTAAAATCAAATTAATAAAAAAATGAAATGTAAGAAATGGATTGTGATCTTCTTCTTTCTTTTTTTTTCTTGAAATTTCTGCAAAGAAACTGAAAGGATATTTTACGATTGAAAGACATAATTGCACTAAATTCCTTACTAAATGTTTTTAAATGTTCATGTTCAAATTTGGCGTAGTGATTTAAATTAGATATGCTTCCTTCAAATATTCGTTTTAAATTATTGTATTTTATCGGATATTTTTATTGTCTTAAAAAGACAAAATACTTTTTTTTTTTTTTTGCGTTTTGTATTAATTTTGTTTTTATTTAAGCTCTTTTTTTTTTTTTTTTGCAATTACAGTTTTCTGTTGTTTTCCAGAATTGTTTCTACTCTACTAAATTTATTCAAACACCTACCAAATCCAGTTTTTTTGTCATAAAACATTTACATTTTGGAAAAGGTTTGCTAATATTTCCCAACTCTGGCCTCCTATTTTCTTGGATCTTGTTAAATGTTCCGATATTCGTGTCTTTTTGTCTAACTTTTTAAGTAACTTAAACTTTAAAAAAAATACGAATTTTAATTTTATTTTTACTTCTTACTCCTGTAAAACTCGCGATGCATTCTTCACGCACCTTGCACGAGGAGATTTTAAAATTTTGAAAATCAGTTTGTTTTTTACATTCAACCACAAACTAAGTATTGAGATCCTGAACGACAGAGATCAGAAGTTATTTCATTATTTAATTTAACTGTTGTTGCGCTCCACCTAGTAAGTAACTTTTTTTTGTAAATAATTTTGGGGAGTGGCAACAGTAGAGAGTTGTTGTGCTTCGAACAGTGGAGATGCTTCAAATCGCGTGCGGTGCGGTATGGCTAAAATGTCGAATATCTTTGTCTTTAAATGTTAACATGTAAATAATTTAGTGTAAATAATTGCAGTGATGTGTTGTGTTGCATGTGAAATAAAATCTGATAAAAGAAGCTTCTCGTCGTCAGGTATTTGAGCTGCCTATTTTTTTTTTTTTAGTTTCCATACTCAAGTCGACATGGAATGCGACAACTGTCATTAAAGACGCTTGGTTCGAAAAAAAAAAAAAAACTGTAATGTGCAATTTTACATAGTATATTGATTACATAGTATGCTTTGCGGCCCCCCTTGTTTTTTTTTCTATGACCCCCCAAGGTTACCTAATATGGGAACCCCAGTGCTACACTAAACTTTTTAAAAAATGTTAAAATTTGTAAAGCAATTATGAATTTATAATCATTTGTGGAATTATGAATTAACGATTTAATCGTTTATTTTATTACAATCCCTTATTTTATATTGCCCTTAGATTATAAGAACATTGCATTTGAATTTAAAGTTTTTACAAGATTTGTGATACGGAGTTTTAATTTTAAAATGGCCCACTGCTATTTAATTGAATAGCAAGTTTCGAGAATGATATCGCTCAACAAGTTGTTAAGGTCCTGACGTTCCTAATCCAAAATTCAATTTTCCGTTATCCCTTTGTTTGTACAAAAGATGTTTGTGTTAGAAATTTGCAAGAATAAGTCATCCCATGAACATGACACATATTCCCCTTTGTGGACAAAAGATTATACTATGGAGCTTGGAGGAAACTGAAATTAGTTGAACCAGATTAAGTCATTTAATGAAACAGCAACCTGCACGCCTACAAGTAATACTGGGAATATTTTAACCTAACTATTCTCGTTAGATTAATTGATTTTGAAGAGTTTTCGATTAAAGGAATTAATAAGCGTATGAAACTTATCAGCCTAAGCATAACATACTTACATTAAACATCATTTTAAACCTTAAGTCTTTCAGCCTGTAAAATTATGTATCTATGATGTTTTTTCTTCGTAATTTTCACTTTTACAAGAATTTAACTTGCAGTTGATTAATGTACTTCCGAGTGCATCATCGCACTTTTTAAAATTTTAATCCCAAATTTTTTGGGATCAATTATTGCTTGATATATTGGTTTAACCTATATAATATAAATTTCTCTTTTAAGCACAATAACCCCCATTTCCAATGAAATTATTATTATAGCAAATAAAGCTGATGAGAGAGAAAAGCATAATAATCAGTTCTTTCTTTACTAATAATAAAGCTGAAAGTCTCTCTGTCCAGATGATGTCTGTAGGATGTCTGGATCTCTGTGACGAGCATAGCGCCTAGACCGTTCTGCCGATTTTCATGAAATTTGGCACAAAGTTAGTTTGTAGCATGGGGGGGTGCACCTCGAAGATTCGATGTGGTTCTTTTTCTATTCCAATTTTAAGAACAAAAATATCATAAGATGGACGAGTAAATTTCAAAATTATCGTAACGTGGAACCGTAACACAGGCACAAGCCAATTGGCGAGATACGAAATTATCATAATGTGGAACCGTAACATGGGTACAAGCCAATTGGCGAGAAAATTCACCATACATTATTTGTAAATACACAGTCGAACCAAAAGTCCTTTTAATTTTTCTATTACGGGCAAAGCCGTGCGGGTATCACTAGTAGCTTATAAAAGGTATTTCTCAGTTTGCAGGACAACTAATTGAGTTAAAATATTGCTATTGCCGATCAATCAAGCACATAGTTCGCTGCTGACCTTTCGCGGGTTTGATGCGGGCCAATCAGAGGCCGTCCATGTTGTCAAATGGTGTCTAAAGCACGGTGAATATGTCTCGGCCACATATAAATCCAACTTCCAATTATTAAGTGGTTTATCTGAGTTGTAGGTCGAGGGTTGCTTGACTTTTAGTGTTGATACTATGTATCGAAATTTTCATAGATAGTGCTTTCATCTACAGTCGAGCCTGCTTATTGGAATATCGGTTAAAAGAATTACTCGATTAATGAAATATATTCTCAATGTACCAAAACGCGGCAATGTGTTATTTTGATCCTGGATAATGGAATATCCCGCTTATTAGAATCATTTTTTGTGGCAAATTGGCTATTCCATTAAGCGGGCTGGACTGTATTATGTATTATTTATCGAAGTTCGACTTTTACCACAGTGATTTTCATGTAAACAGAAGTTGCTTTTGTCTGCCTCACAGTGAGTAGCATTGTTATGCTAAGGTGGTTCGAAAAAAATCGATTTCTTTATTTAGGAATTGCGTTACCTCTCAAAAGTTGTAGTTTAGTATCCTCAATTAGGGAAAAAAAAAAAAAAATTTAAGTTGACATGTTCAGTTCGCTCATGAGGATGAAAGTTTGATAAATTATGCTAAAAATTGAATTTTTCAAAAAATAATATTTGTTTTTTGTATTTTATTATAATTTAACAGCCATAAATTGTCAGTTTATAGCGTAGTTTGAACCTAAAAATGTTTATAACTTTTGCATCAGATCTTTAGTTCTGGCATACGCCTAAGATTGGGCAGGAGATTCTAGCCCATTTTAAGGAGTATGCGCAGACGGAAGATCTTATGTGTAGGCTATAAAATATTGTTACAAATTCTGTAAATAATAATTATTTTTTGTGATTAATTTGTCGTAATCTAGCTAAATTTGGCGTTTATTAAATTATCTTTTATCTAAAATTATTGTAGTTACGTAACCTGTAAATAGTTTCTTGTAATAAATATACAGCCCCCGTATATTTGACTGAAGTATACGGTCCCCCTATTTTTTCATTGATAAAATTTGTGAATGAATAAAAAGAAAGGACGAGATATTTGTAGAATGTTATCGAAACTTCTCAATGGAACATTGTGGATACTTTTCAAGGATTTTTAAATAGACTCTGCGGCATAAAAAGTCAGTCTCGATTGAGAATTCGTACTGAGAGTGTATTAGCTTTGTTTATTGCGAGGCATTTCGCTGTGTTGTTTTTCGTATTTTAATGTGAATACGTGTGTAACCGTTGAGTTTACTGTGTTGATTGTTATTTGCTTAATTGCTGCTGATTAATTTAGCAGTTGTTAATGATCTTTCCTGTACATAGTGTAAATAAATCTCCTGTGTTTTTCTCAAGAACTATGTCGTCCTTTCAAGAAAGTTGAAGCTGCACCGGAACCTTTAACAATATTTTTTTACGTTCAAACTACGCTATATACTGACAATTTATAGCTGTTGCGTTACAAAATTATAGAGAAACTAACTTTATCATTTCTTGCAAAATTAAGTTTTTAGCATAGTTTTTCAAATTTTTAGCTTCATGCACGAACTGAAGATGTCAACTTAGAATTTTTTAATCCCCCTCCCACCAAAATTGAGAATACCAAACTACAACTTTTGAGAGGTAATGTATTCCGAAATAAAGAAATCGATTATTTCCTAACCCTAATTTGTTCTATACTACTTTGCTTCAGTTTCAGCCAAAATAGCGATTTATTATGTACTATTAGGATTAGATTTTTTCGGATTTTTTTTAATATCAGACGTTTAATGAAGATTAGTAGTTTCATTTTGCTTCAATTCAAAGGCAGACTACTTTTGCACTATTTTAGACCGAGGGGATGATTATAAATTCCCGTCATAATCGTCGAAGAAATCTTCAAAAAAAAAAAAAAAAAAAAAAAGCAAAAAATTAGGAGTTTTTCGGGAAAAGTACTGTATCAATCAGTTTAACCATTGCCTGAGCAAATTTTGAGCCCAGGTTTTTTGGCGTGGGAGCTGTGTCTGGGTAGATTAGTTACTGCATCAAACTATGTTCTAAGTATTTATTATTATTTTTTAGTGAAAATACTTACGACGCATTCTTTTTTTACTTCCTTATACAAAAAAAGAAGTATTGTATTCGCGAAAAAATTTTCACACGAAAATCGACCTTAATTTCCATTTTGCTCACCCCCGAATGAATATAGAATTTTTTTTTTCGACTCGACCACACGTGGATAAGTGCCTATTTTTCGATTCCCGAGTTACTTACAACGAGTTTTCTCATGACGTCTGTACGTATGTATGTCGCATAACTCAAGAACGATAGATCCTAGAAAGTTGAAATTTGGTACGTAGACTTTTAGTAGGGTCTAGTTGTGATCCTCCTCTTTTGTTTGCATTCGGGTGTTTTTAAAAGGGTATTTTGCCCCTTTTTGGGGGGGGGAATCATTGTTAATTTCGATGTTAACTTAAGTGGTGTTATAATTTGGCGGACACTTGGCAATATATCGCCAATATTTTGGTTGCGAAGTTTTGTCGCCAACTTGACGACAAATTTTGTGGATTTTTTTATCTTTAAATCTGGTTTCAATTTGACCACTGTTGGTGATATTTAGAGAGTAAACTATTGAACCACATTAAAAATGCCAATAATTGTGAAGTGACATTAAATTGGAGTAAAAGAAGTCATGTGATGCACAAATCAACTCGTTTTCTTTAAAGATTTGTCGACAATACTAAGCTATTCCTTTCAAGTAATAGGACGATGGCTACAAATTAGTAATTTGCGTTTTAGTTCCAAATCTACTTCCATCACTCAGTTCAACAACAGGTACCTGCGTCTGTGTCAATGATGATAGTTTTTGCATCAAACGTGTGCGAAAATTTTTATGAACGTGTATTTCTGTAAACATATTTTGACACAAATTTAAACTTCGTTTTTCTGATGATTTTCATTTGAATCTGGAATAAATTTTACGTGCAAAACACTTATAAGACAAGTTGGTTGTCTTTATTCTTTTGAATGCAAATAAATCACTAAATAATGATGTTTCTTCACATAAAGTAAAAAAAAAAAAAATAAATCTTGTAAAATAGGATTTCAGAAAAGCCTATTTCTTATCGCTAAAATAGCTAACCTAATACCGTTAAAATCATGTCTTTGTGAATTTCGTGGTATCTATTTTTTTTTTTTCATTTTTTTTCTTATTATTTTTATGGACTAATGTTACTTGTAATGTATACATCATAAATTTTTGTTTGATATTTATATAGTTAAGTTCATCCGTTTATAATATTCATTTAAAAATATTTAAAAGGAAAATGTGAAAAGAAAATATGATGAGACAAAATTTAATTATTATGCAATTTACTGTGACAAAAAAGTTGTAGTAGAAGGATTATATTGATGAAAGAACTGTACCAAAAAACAAAAGGCTTTGCAAAAGCTTCTTTTATGTGCTCCAAGTCTCTTAAAGTGGAATATATAAGTCATGAAATTCAAAAATATATTGAATTGACTCTTAAATTTCTCTTTTGAAAAACTTCTTGAAGAATTTAAACAAACAGTTTTAAGCAAATATGCATTTTTATAAGAACTGAAACTAAGAATTCTTGCTAAAAATATGTAAGCACACTTGATTAGGATTTAAAAAATGCTATTTGTTTCCACAAAGCATGCATTGAGAGACAGAGAAAGAAAAGGGTAAAAATGCGTGGAAGCGAATTTTACTAAACTGCCTGGCTTTTAATAATATGAAACCTAACTATAGTTGCATAACAAAAACCTTTTGTGAATGGTTCGTAAATGTATCAATGAAAGATCGCTGTAAGGCACAACAAGTTTAGGAAAATTAAATAAATAAATAAATAAAATGTTTTGTTACTTCTGATAAAGTGTATGAAAAGAAAAAAATAAAATAATTTAACAAAAAAGAAAAGAAAAACAGTTCAAAAGGCACAAATAGTAATACAATTTGAAGCTACGGTTTTTAAAGTTTCGAAAAATACACATTTCCCTATTAAATTAAATGAAGTAAGGCTATTAAGGAAGTTATTTTATAGGGAAGATCGTTTCTATGCATTGAAAAATATTTCTTGTAGCCACGAAACAAGTGTATTTATTTTTGCAGCCATTTAAAAAAATATGTGCTTTTTTAATGTTTTTAACGTTTCAAACAAATGTTTACAGAGTTTAACTTACAACGTTTGTAACTAAAAATTAAAAAAAAGGACAATTGACTGAGAATGAAATTCTTGACACTAAATATTGATGTTTCAATGAATGTATGAATAGGAAATATGCTACCTCTTTATATATTGGTTGAAACATCAATGTGTCAATATATATTTAAAGAAATAGTTATAAAATAAGAAAAAATGTATCGAAAAAAATATTGGATTTAATGCGTTATTACTGGCAAATGAAGTGTGGGAGCCCTATAGCGTTCAAAACTGATTTTCATACATAATTATCAAGAATTTTGAGGTACTACATAAAAATTTACGCACGATCTAAAAGAAGTACGGATGTTGAGATTCCACACTCTTAAAAACAACAATTTCAAAAACGACGAAAAAGTACTCAAATTTGAACATATCACGACTCAAAATGGCTCCGACTACGTGGTATTCAAATTTGAAACATTGAAATACTCATCAAATACTCAAATCAACATGTGTGCTCTTTTTTGAGGTATTTGTGCTCATTTTTGAATATGTAATAATTTTAAAACTGAGTATTTTGTACTCGTTTTCTAATATGAAATAATTCAGCACACTATTTGAAAACATAAGTACTCATTTTTGAAACAAAAGGTTTCAAGAAAATTTGAAAGCATGAATATACTCATTTTTGAAAACTTCATTTTTCTCAGTACATGCATGTCAAGCTCTAATTTTAGGGCTTGATTGAGGGCGTTGAAAATGATACAGATAATACTTATTTACATTTCAATCCACGGTGTTAATTTGCAAGTTTTTACGGGAGTACTAGGAAAAGGACTAAACCGAGCTACAGTAGATTCCCGCTAATCAGAGTCCTGTTAATACGAGCTTCGCTTTTTCCGAAGTAACTTCAAGGAGAGTCGGTACCCCTTATACCGTCAATGTTAATTTGCACAGATTCATGAGCCTTTTTCTGAAAATATATTAAAGATACAAGTATGACATCTTTTCTATACCTTAAATATACTCTTTTCTCTACATTGAAGAAAAATTTTACAGAAAGAAAGCTTAGTTTTTTTTTTTTTTTTGAAATTCTAATGTGTAAGTAACTGTATTTTTTTCAAAAATGCCATTCTGCCGTGCTAAGCACAGATGTGGTATCTGCACATTTTATCAAAATTGAGTTATTGTCACCAGGTGGTCGTTAGTAATTTAATTTACCTAATTGTCCCCGCCCACGAAAACAGGAATTTCCAAAAAATGCTTTTTTTAGCACAGGGCTTCCCAGTTCACAATGCCATTCTGGTGGCCACGTACTTTCACCTGTGGAATGCCTTCCCCCAAACAAAACCAAACAAGGTTGAGTCTAAAGGAGATAATCCCTTTTGAATCATGACAAGTGAAGTTTCAGTTCCGCCCACATTCCTTACCCTTCTACGCTTCATTGGAGCCACGTGGAGTTGTGGAAGTTGAATATATAGCTGTATTTCCTTGCAATGAAGAAAAGGTTTTTTAGAATTCTTAAATTTTCTCCAAAATAAATTATTTTACATCTGAAAAGATAGCCAATTTTGAAAAGTATTAACAGTAATATTTATTTTTTTCTTGAACCATATTTTTATAAATTACAGTAATTTTTCCTTTCAGAAACTATTAATTTTCACCGCCTATACGAATAAAGCTTTTCTGGATCAAATATTTCTCCATAGATGCAATGTAAAGAATTCCCACTTATAATCAAAGAATTTCCCCGGATAATCAAATAATATATTGGTCAATTTTCGCAATTTTTTTTCTGCGAAAAATTTTGCATGGTTAAAACAAAATTAAGCAAGCACATTAATTACTTTAAAATATGAAATATTTAATTTTTTGCCAACAACGGGCGAGAAAAACATCGTCAACATTTTCACATTCCATAAAAATATTTCCACTATTCCGTCTAATTTCTTTTGTTGTCAGGCATTTATTTCGGGGAGGATTTTACCTAACCTATTTCTCGTTAAATTTATATGGTCAATGAAGTTTGATTTAATTTGTTTATTGATTTTTGCTACAAAAGGTTATTTAAATTAGATGCTGCCTTGAGGACATTAACATACTAATGTAAAAAATGACGTATCTCGTAAATGAAAGAAAGAAATCCCATTCGTTCACTATACTTCTTTTCTGATAAACTATTCAATGTCTTTATAAAAACTCAAAAGTATAGATTAGATGCTTGTACTCATATACGCGCATTCGAAGTAATGCCTCTTGTAGTCATTTTTTTTAGGAATAAGATACGTTAAATAATAGAAATGCACTTTCAAATTTAAAGAATTTTAATCTTTTTGTCAGCGTGAGTCAAGTATTTAAAATTTGAAGGAAAATTTGCTTCGCTGTATCGTTTTGTACAAAAGAATGTTCGCAATAATTACACTATAAATAATAAATACTGAAGATAAAGTCGTAAGTTTTCACACTCTTTCAATAACAATTGTGTATTTTTTTCAAGTGAAGTGTGAAAATAAATAACTGAATGAAATATATAGTAATAACAATTTTTTTAACAAAAAAAAGCAATAAAAAGCATTTTTTGGAATGGCTTGAAAATTTTCGAAGGTGGTTTGAACCCTAAAAATCCACACCGTACATACAGCACTGATATACTTAATGATTGTACTATTTACTGGCAGTGCCGGCTCGTGCCTTGAAAAAGTGAGGGGACCAGATAATGGGCACACTCGCACCCCCCCCCCTTCCCGCCTTCATACGCAGGAAAATACGGTACAATCCTTTTTTTATTTCTTTTTTTTTTTTTTTTCAAGCACTTTCGCACAAAACGAATTTAAATAAATCAATGTTATAAATTATTGCCTGAAAAAAGGGAGAGGGCCCGGGCTCCCTCTGGTCCCTCCCACGAGCCACCACTGTTTACTGGTATTCAATTACAAATGTTTTCAGTGAAGGGATCAGAAATTTCTGTTCGTCTTAGTGGAAATTTCACTTTTACGCACGTATTGTGCGCTAAATTTTAATGTAACTAAAAAGCAAATCAAATTAACCTACATGATACATTGCCGGCAAAAAAAAAAAATACATTTAGTCGGAAATTAAAACCTTTACAAACTTCTTTTCATAATTTTACTTGGCATGCTCCGTAGTTATTTGGTCGAATACCGAATATTCGTCTAGATTGTGGCCGAATATTTGGTATTCGGCCAATTCACAAGAGAGCATGCCAAGTAAAATCACGACAAGAAAAAGTTATGTAAAATTTTTAATTGATAACCAAATGTATTTTTTTTTTCTGCCAGCATTGTGCAAACTATGTAGAATCTATTTTTATATTTTTGTGAAAGTATCTCTTATACCCACGGAGATGTAAGCATTTCTTTCAAAAATGCCAATTTTATTTTAAGGTTTTCGGCTCATATCACGCAGAGTTTTCCGTCAACTGTTTGCAGTTGGTTAAACCATGACAAATATGTTATAGTCAAGAAAAGTAATTGTTCAACATATTATTTTACACTAAAAATTTAAATGATGATGTTAACCTTATCTTTTAGCATAGCGTAAAACAAAATGACATCTTATGTAAACATTATAACATGGTTATAAATCTTTTAAAAATATTGACTATTTAAAGTACTTTTCCTATTTTTAAAAGTAAGCTGAATGGATTCATTAGTTCAGATTGCCTTATTATCAAGTTTTTTTTTTTTTTTTTTGCTTTCATCCTAATTGAACAATTGAATCAATTTCAGAACTTTTGTTGACTCTAAGCTGAGGAACATAGAAAAATGCCAAATTTTAAGAATCATTTCTTCTTAAAAATATGAAAATTATAATTCTAGGAAATAGTGGTTCCTAGAATTATACAACTGACAATTACTGTTTCCTAGAATTATAGTTGAAGGATTAGTGATTGTAGCTGGGGGGAGGCTTACCTTTAATTTTAATTTGAATCATGCATTGGTGTAAACGGATCTACTCAAACTATTGTTAAAAATAGCTACTGCCATGAAATGAAAATAGTTAAAAAGCTGCTTTTTCATCTGTAGTATGAAATATATTATGTTAAATAGTTAATACCTACAAATTTTTGAAGATTTTTAAAAAAAATCAAAAAAAATAATATGAGTTAAATAAAAAAATCCGATTTAAATAAAAAAAATCACGAACCCTGGATATACATCGTATTACCCAATTTAGAAAATCTCCTATCATAATTTGACGAGTGCAAATTTCTCCTTTTTTTCATACGAAGTTGCATGGCTGTTTTTATGTGTCAAATGCCAGTTAGATTGACTTGTTAAATAGCATGAATTAGGGAATTAATTTGAAACTTATGGCTGCAAAAGTAAGTATCTCAAAAAAAAAAAAAAAAAAAAAAAAAAAAACATTTATATCTGTCGCTACAAAAAGATTTGAGTTACAATAACGTTTTCTGTTTTATTTAAACCACTGGGTAACCACCGCTTTTTAACCCAAGGGATTCACATACAAAGAAATTTCTCGGCCTGGAACACATACAAAAGCTAAATATTCTCAATTTTATATTCTAGATACCATGGGAAAACGCTCAAAAGGAAAGAAATTTTCAAACCGAGAATTGCTTTTATCAACTAATTCAAGCTTTTTTAATTGATATGGAGTTTTCACCTGTTTTTAGAGTGCCGAATAAATAGAATCGATTGTTTTGAAAGCTAACAAAATATAATTTTAGATTCGGGCCAGATTGATCAGCTTCGAGGGCCACTTGTGGTTTGAGGGCAGTAAGTTTGGCGCTACTTTTAGAGGGCCGCTAAAAAAATTAGAGGGCCGCTTTGAAACTCTCTGTCTCATGACGTCGTTGAAATGAGAGAAACAGCCGCATTAACGAAAAAATTGGAATTGGAGATACATACTTTTGTAGTTACAGTAATTTTTATTCAGTGAAATCCCGTTACTACGAATAGCAATGCAACAAAATATCTGTTTCAGCAAAGTAAATGTTTATTCCTGATTCAATTGCCATTACAAGGCATAAATTCCATTACAATGAAACTCCCGTTACAACGAAGATATTGCAGGGTCCAGGGTCCTTTGAAGTTCCTTGTAACGGGATTTCACTGTAGTATAAGTTGACTTTTTACAAAACGCTTAGCAAAATAAAACATGCGTCTTGTTTTGCCTAATGGTATGAGCTGAAAACGAACAACCAAGTTACCTCTTCTGAATGTTTCACAAATTCACTTATTGGATTTAAAATAGTAAAACCTTGTCACTCACACACACACAAAATAGAGCACTGCTCAGCTCTTCAAGCGTTGCCAAAAACTATTATCAAATTATAAATAAAATTACTGAATTTTAAGTGGTTCAAGATCAAAATAACACCATCTCGCATTCTATGGCGAGACTTCCAGTCTTGGTAATGTTAGAGCGTTATTCGATTACAGATTTTGGCTTTTATATGATGATGATTACTATTAAACTTATTTCAAGAACTTTTTCCCATCAGCATTAGTACCTCTTTTATATAGCTACTGATTTATTACGTCTGATAATCATAGTTGACTGTATGATATAAATTCCAATGATTTCATATCACACATTCAAATATGACTTCATCAAAGCTCCTAACAAATTAATAAAATAATCTAAAATAAAATGTTAGTTAAGATGTCTCCACCTCGGTGTCCATTACATCTCTCAATAGTAAGGTACAAAAGAAAGTTTTTACAAGTGTCCTTTTGGAGTTAACAGAGCGTGTAGAAGGGGAAGATAAAGCAACGCCTCTCTCACCGGGAGATCAGAGGGGAAACGAAGAAGGAATTTCACGGCCTGAGCCTTTTGGAGGTAGCTTTTTCTCTGGCAGTTTTCTACGTGCAAGTCCGTCTTGCGGGCTTTTTAACAAAACGTGATATTACGTGCAAATACGTGAGTCGGATAAGTACTCATTTTTGAAACAAAAGGTTTCAAGAAAATTTGAAAGCATGAATATACTCATTTTTGAAAACTTCATTTTTCTCAGTACATGCATGTCAAGCTCTAATTATAGGGCTTGATTGAGGGCGTTGAAAATGATACAGATAATACTTATTTACATTTCAATCCACGGTGTTAATTTGCAAGTTTTTACGGGAGTACTAGGAAAAGGACTAAACCGAGCTACAGTAGATTCCCGCTAATCAGAGTCCTGTTAATACGAGCTTCGCTTTTTCCGAAGTAACTTCAAGGAGAGTCGGTACCCCTTATACCGTCAATGTTAATTTGCACAGATTCATGAGCCTTTTTCTGAAAATATATTAAAGATACAAGTATGACATCTTTTCTATACCTTAAATATACTCTTTTCTCTACATTGAAGAAAAATTTTACAGAAAGAAAGCTTAGTTTTTTTTTTTTTTTTTGAAATTCTAATGTGTAAGTAACTGTATTTTTTTCAAAAATGCCATTCTGCCGTGCTAAGCACAGATGTGGTATCTGCACATTTTATCAAAATTGAGTTATTGTCACCAGGTGGTCGTTAGTAATTTAATTTACCTAATTGTCAAGTTTTTTGGCGATTTGTGAACGCGAAATATTAAAAAAAGCTTTAAGAAAAAGGTCGTAACTGCACAGTTTGCGGAGTTTGCTAAGGCAATTTGAACGTAAGTGACAAATACTAAGCCTTTAAATTGGTATCTGCGCAGTTACCACTTTTTTCCTTAGTATTTTTTGTAGATACGACTTTTATACCTTAGTAAAGCAGCATATTTAATAATGTAGCAGTTTATTGTAACACAGAATATTAAAATTAGTTTACCGTTGAATAGTTGATACAAGTTAATAATAAAAACTAATACAACTTTGCATAATTGTTAAAGTAAATATTCAGCTTTTTCTATTTAAATGTTTATTTAAAATGCAAAATTCTAAAAATGAAATGCATGTAAAATATTCATATCTAATTCTTTCATGCTAAAAAACGCATTTCATTCTACGGCCGGTACTATTTTTATTTAAGTATCGTCTGCTGTCAAAATTAGCTTAATGCTGGGTAAAAATGAATCTAGAGAATAAAACATTATAAGAAACACATTCTTTGAATATAAAAAACAGAAAATTGTTATTGATTACAGTTTTAACTGTCTGGAGTTTTGAAAATGGTATCTTTCAGAAGGTAGATTCTGTCTTATTTGTATTAACAAAATAAAGCGAAACATCTAAGTCTAAAGGAAGCAGTTCTGTATCATTTAATGATACTTTGAGCACGTTTTACTAAGCTATTTTTGTCGTATCTGTGCAGTGTCCCTAAAAATGCCTAGTAATTGTCACTTACGCTAAAAATAGCTTAGTATATGAAAAGGTTTTAAAAAGAAAATTTGTCGTAACTGCATTTATTAATTTTAAATTAAGATTTTTACAAAAATACTCTCTTACTGTTTTTAGGTAAGTTATTTGTGAAACAACTACCGCAAGTTGAGCATTTAATTAAGTCATAAATCAAAGATATGAGTTGTAAAACTTTAATCGTCAATTTCTCATTTTGAGCTCTATTGCAGATACCACATCTGTGCTTAGCACGGCAGCATTTTGCAACACGAAATTAGCTCTGTAAAAATATATTTTTCGAATATGAGAAAAGTTTTACTTTAGTACATGCAGTTAAAAGTTGCAAAAGGTACATTTAGTTCCAAAAATACCATTTCGAGATATTGCAATTTAAAAGAGGAAATCATACCTCATCAGAATAGATTTGCATTTTTTTAAAGCTTCTTTTAACTTACTTCTAATATGAGCGTGAACAAGAAGTTTGTATCATTAAAAAGGTATCGAAATGGAATTTCAAAATATATAAAAATAAAAAAACCGAATGTTTGAAAGTATTTAGGGTACTGACTCCCCTTAATACTGTAGTACATCCTGCTGTTTGTTTAATTTTACAGAAGCTAAACAACTTCACACACGTAGAGTACTGCTTACTCGGACACATATATGACAGATTTACTACATAAAAGAAGGGAATACTACCCGTAGTACCGTTGGGAATTAAACAACTGCCCTCCAGTTTTGAAGACGAATCTCCGGCCACGGAGACCCCCATTCCCCAGTTCCGAAGAGAGAGAAAAAAAATTAAAAACGGGAAAAGAGTTAAGTGCTCGTGAAGTGACCCTACGTGACGGGAGAAATGATAATGCAAGAATTAAACGAGCTGATGTGTGCATCACATGACTTCCTTTTACTCCAATTTCATGTCATTTTCTCATTATTGGCAGTTTTAATGTGATTCAAGAGTTTACTCTCTAAATATCACCAACAGTGGCCAAATTAACCAGATTTTAAAAAACAAAATTAAAAAAAAAACCGCCAAATTTGTCGCCAAATTGGTGACAAGTTTTGGTGACCAAAAGACTGGCGATATATCGCCAAGTGTCCGTCAAATTATAACACCACTTGAGTTTACATCGAAATTGACAATGATTTCCCCCCAAAAAGGGGAAAACACCCCCTTTGGAGCATCCGAATGCAAGCAAAAAAGAAGGTGCACAACTAAACCCCACTAAGGATTTACGTACCAAATTTCAACTTTCTAGGACATTCCGTTCTTTAGTTATGCGACATACATACACACTTACGCACATACGCACATACATACGTACATACAGATGTCACGAGAAAACTCGTTGTCATTAACTCGAGAATCGTCAAAATGGATATTTCGGGTGTCTGTATGTTCTTAGGCATGTATCCACGTGTGGTCGAGTTGAAAAAAAAACTCAACATTCATTCGGGATTGAGCAAAATGGAATTAAGGCCGATTTTTGGGTGAAATTTTTTTCGCGAATACAATACTTCCTTTTTTGTAAAAGGAAGTAAAAAGTGGACTACCGACGGTCTGACACCTGATGATCACTTTAAAAGAACAGAATAAATTTGTACAGAAGTGACCAATAACAATTCAGGAAATCTTTTGTTATTCTTATTTTTTTTTTAAACGCATTATTATATTTGAAAAATTCAGCACTTGCTTTTTTTCTCACTTTATATTGTCCATCTCTAATTTTTAGTTGTATATAGAAATTAGTCAGTGCCGTATATAACCAGAAAATAATTTCGGGCAGGGTTTTTAAACTTTTATGTGGAGCTTTGCGCTATTTGTGCTTATGTTCAAACCGTCGGCGGTCATCTATTATGAAAGCGTTTAATGCAATTCATATACATATGAAAGACAGTTGAGTTTTGTAACAATATTTTTTGGAAATGTTGTAATATAAACGAACATTTAAGTGTCAAACCGAACCCCCCCCCTCCCTTGTAATAAGGTCCTGAAATGAGTGTTTCTATTCATACTATGAAGTCTTCATAGTCCGAGTTTTTTGTAATTCAAGTTTTTTGGGACAGACACCAACTTACTGAAAACTCGGATTATGCGGACTACATCAAGAATTTCGAGAGATTTGACTACTTATAGCGACAATTAGTATTCTTGAACAAATAGGAATTACGTTAAATTTAATTCAAGGTTTCAAGAAACTATACTTATACTGCATCCTTTTAAAGAAAATGTAGGAGTGTGCATTTTTTTTACAATGTTTTGAGGAAAAAAATGACGAAAAAAGATTAATCTTCCAACTTCTCATTAATTAAAATAATCTTCCTAAAAGTGTTTTAAGCAAAAAAAAAAAAGAAAAAGAAAAAAATAATAAGCGAAGGGGGAAAAAAACTCTTTACTTGTACGAAGAGAAAAAAAGGGTCTTCCTCCCCCCTTAAACCATCGATATATTATTGATCGAAGTATGTTTTTGAGCTGATAAAAACACTATTTTATGCACTTACAATTTAGTCCAAAATTAATTATCCTTTTGTACAGAAGAAGCTTAAAGGAAACTATATCATAAAATAATTACGATGCTTTATTGAAATTCTAACTCAAATAAGATTTTTTAAATCTTTTATAGATTGATTTTAAATAAAATGTTTCATTTTATTAATTAAAAAATCTTTCTTTTCTCTAAACTAGATAAACGAGTCCATAAATAACTTTCGAAAGGTGAAAATAATAGCGTTGAAAATATCATGTAAAAGCGAAAACCATTCCGGGAAAAATATTTATAAAAGTTATACGCAAGTAGTCACTTAAGGTTCTTTAAACAATGTGCAAGAATCATAATTTTTATTTAACAAAAAAGCTTTTTAAGAGTTATAGATTTTAATTGTAATGCTGTTTCTTTCATAAGGATTGTAAAAAAAATGAAATAAAATATGTGAGCAATATAGTAGACCGAATGATACTGAGAAAAATCAATGTTTGGCTACCTTTTTTTTATCCTGTAAATCTTGCAGTTAAACTTCCTTTGTCTATATTGGTAGTAGGGGAATGTCGGACAAGGTGAAATGTCTAAGATCACTAAGCTTTCTCGAAATGAACAAATTGGGAATGTGTTTTGAAAATTACAGTACATAAAGAAAGAACCTTGTATTACATAAGAAAGCTTGCATTGAACTATTATTTTTAACTTTTGGCAGTAAAAGTTGTGTTTTGAAATAAAAGAAGGAAAATTTTCACTTTTTTTTAATGGGACAAAGTAAAAAATTAAATATTTTTCGAATGAAATATTTTCTTTTCGGTTGTGAAAAACAAATTAATGAACAAATAAAAGGATTATTAAAAAATGAATAGATAATGATATATTTAACTAAAAAATAAATACATTAATTATTTAATAC
>NC_072735.1:11969463-12036682 GCF_026930045.1 Uloborus diversus
ATTTTTAACATGCAAATTGAAAATATTACTTTAACTACTAACATCCAGAATGAATGTTTAATTTTATCAAAGCCTTATCAGGATAAAGATTGCAATTATATACCGGATATTATCCATTTGCTTAAAAACTCTTTTTCCGCCAGATCGCATAAAAAGACTTTTTAAGCACATTTCCTAAAGCTCCTAAATTGGATAAAACCTCTTGAAAAGAACTTTTAAATTTTTGATTTGACTTTTAAGATTACGTATTGTAGACTTAAAGAAGTATAAAACTACCGTTTCTTTTCATCCGAGAAAGCACATATTGGATTTTAGGTTTTTATAAAAATGATTTATATGAACTTGATGTGAAGCGAACCGTTTATGTTTTATGTAGTTTTTCATATTTTCTTGTTGTTTGCATATAAAAAGATTGTAATTGCATAAAATTAAGACAATTGAAACTGATGTATTCTTAAATTCCAAGAAACTCGATTTTAAGGCAGAGGGGATACGGCTTTCATTTTAATCGAGCGCCTTTTTCTAGGTGGAAGTCCGATTTGGCAAGTATTGCATTCCTGCATCAAGTATCTTGATGCACAAAGGAATTCCCACGCAGCATGCTTAGCTTCGTCTCTAATAAAGGGTGTCCCAAAATTAACGCAAGATTTGAATTTGCCACCATTTTTGCATAAATGGTTGGCAGCCATGAAAAAAGAACAATTGGACAGTTGAGAGTTTAGGGTTAGTAAAAATGGGGTGTTATTGTACCATACAGCTAGAGAGAGTGAAACATTTCAATTACCGCATAAGGCATTTCCTAGTCGCGTACTCTCTCATTTCGGTCATCAGAATTGGCACCCTAGATCGTGTGATTTAACATTTTAAAATTTCTTCTTATGGGGTTATTTGAATTCAAAGGTCCTTGTTAACAAGCCCACAACCACCCGTGCATTACCGTGTTGCGATACCGAGCGCCAATAACAGTAACTGCTTGACCAGCCTCAACTTTCATTATTTTAGAAACAATTGTTCAATAATGAAAGCGCGTTATTGTATCGTATAACGCTCCATTTTTGATTACCCTAAACTCTCAGCTGTCAAATTGTTCTTTTTTCAGGGTTGCCAACCATTTATTGCAAAAATGGCGGCAAATTCAAATCTTGCGCTAATTTTGGGACACCCTTTATAATGGTTGGTTTTTATTTTAAACCAGGATGGATTACATACATTAATAAATTTGACCAAAATTTGAAACTTAGTTGGTGGTTTTAAAGTAGAAGTGTACAGTCTCAATATTCTATTAGCAGTTTTCAGACAGAGAGACATATTTAGCGCACCCAGATCGCGGTTAGGATCTTTTAAGAAGAGCATACTCCTTACTTCATGGCATGTGATATCTACTTTACTAATAATAAAGCTGAAAGTCTCTCTGTCTGGATGTCCGGAGGATGTCTGTAGGATGTCTGGATCTCTGTGACGCTCATAGCGCCTAAACCGTTCAGCCGATTTTCATGAAATTTGGCACAAAGTTAGTTTGTAGCATGGGATTGTGCACTTCAAAGCGATTTTTCGAAAATTCGATGTGGTTCTTTTTCTATTCCAATTTTAAGAACAAAACTATCATAAGATGGACGAGTAAATTACGAAATTATCATAACGTGGAACCGTAACATGGGCACAAGCCAATTGGTGAGATACGAAATTATCATAATGTGGAACCGTAACATAGGTACAAGCCAATTGGCGAGAAAATTCACCATACAATTTTTGTAAATACACAGGCGAACCTAAAGACCTTTTAATTTTTCTATTTCGGGCAAAGCCGTGCCGGTACTACTAGTAAAACAATAAAAGAATATCAGCAACCATTTTCCACGTTACGAGCATTCAAACAAGCAGTTGTCACGCACCTATCTATACTAGTTAGTAATAAATATTGTTGGTTTTCACTCAATGTCGTCGGGTCAACTTGCATTCTAATGGCTTAAAACAACTATGGGACGCTTTTCAGAGTCGCACAGCCTTTTTCTAATTTTACTGGAGTAAGATTTGTGAGCCTGACGTTGAACCATCAACAAACAGGAAGAGATGCCGCAACGAGAGTTCGTTAAGATGTAAAAGAAAAGCAGCTCACTGGAGGGGTCTACGAAGTTTTTGCTGCAATTGGTGAATGATTCCAGCTTTTAATCTTGTGAATTGAAAATATTTTGAAATGTGCATCAGATATAAAAGACAACGTTTCACAAATATTTAAACCACGTGACTTCTTTATGATTTTCCCCGTATAAACAAGGAAATAGAGCATATTTCAGTTCAAAACAGGCCCGTTATTTCGATATTTCCAGGGGGGGGAGGGATAAAGAGCGTGAACTCAATGACATTTTTTTTAAACTACAAAATCACGCCTACTTACATGTAAAAACGTTAGTTTTTTTTAAGTGGGGGGGGGGGAACCATTCAACCCCTTCACGCTAACCCTGAAAGGAAACACCTGGTTCAAGGGAGTGGTTTTATGCCGTTGATGTGATTAAAAATTTGAAGTATTGCAGTGCATTAGCTATGTAGCTACTTTGTAATGTGTCACTCGTATTAAGGGATTTTATACAAAATTCCCAAAATTCAGACCTCTTGCCAGAGCAGAAAAAAATAACTCACAGGCTTGAAATTTTACGCAGTAGTTTGTGTTAGGAATTAAAAAAATTACCGCACTAAGATTTAAGTTCAGCGGAATTTAAAATACTTTATAAATTTTTCTTTATTTTATGTTTTTCTAAAAATCTCAAAAACTCAAGTTTCTTGCCAGAGCAGAAGACATTAACTCGGAGCCACGAAATTTTGCACAGTAATTAGAGTCACAAATTTTCCGCACTAAGGTTAAGTGCTCCGCAGAATTTCGATTTTTTCGGCCCACTCAAGTGCTGTGTAGCTGGAAAAATGTAATAACCTAATTTTTTGACATGCTGAAATGGAACCTGCGGTTTTTGGAATGGAAAACATTTCTTGCCATGCGACAACTGAGAAATATCTTATAAAAGGAACTACAGTACCTTAGTGCATCTAAACCTGAATAAAGTTTTTCGATTCATTTTTCATAGGCATGTTTTCTTACTTTTAAATAAATTCCGTTATCTTCAAAGAATATTACTCATCTAATAAAACATATCGAATGTACGTGAGTATGTCGTGTACAGAGATCACCTGCAACTTTTTAAAATGAACGAAGTCGTTCAATTGAACGAGGTAATGAACGGGTCAAAAGAATGAACGATCCTCTGATGAACAGATCATTAAAAAGAACTAAATTGCCCACCTCTAGGTTTTAAGCACGCTCTTTCATTAAAAAAAAATGCTTTTAAAATCTGGGAAACAACCCCATTATGGATGAAAATTCTGTTATTTTACCGATTCGCTTGTACATGCTTCAGTTATCTTAATATATAAAAATCTTCTGTGCGTACGTTTGTCACCATAAGGCTTTTAAACGGCTGGAGTGAATTTCATCAAATTTTTTGTATGTAATTAAGTTGTGGCAAGCATGGTTTCGAAGCGCGATGGATCAAATCGGAAACGTTTTTGTTAATTAATTAATTAATTTAAACATTGGATGGCAAAATTTTCAAAATGATTAATATTTATTTTAACCTATTGTTGAGTGAGAACTGAAATAAATATTTAACCCGTTGCCAAAGGACAATAAGAGAGCCAGCTCTGCTTTGTATAATGAAATTTTCTACTGTGATATGTCAGTTGAGAATAGATAAAACGTAGAGAGCGAGAGTGAAGCCTTTTTTCTTGAAAGCAACGACTTTAGGCCCCGTGATATATTTTAAAGTAAAGTACTGCAAGGCTCACGCAAAACGTGTATTCTGTCGTCGTAGTTGAACCTTGTGACCGGATCGGTGCTTTAGGTTTTCCTAACTAAATGATCAGAAAGTACCGTACCTAGCAACATTTGTTTCTTGGCTGAAATCCATCTGAGTTTTGGCACCAATGTCAAGAACACTTTAAAGATTATCTAACTAATCAGTACATTATTAAAAGAAAAGATGATGGAATTTAAAGACGAAACAAATTTTATTTTCGGGGTACTTCTGTATACAAAAGATCAGTGCTGTGGAAGATCTTTATCTTTGGTGGGAAGAACAAATTAGGCAATATATGAAGCTTAAAAAGTTTTGGTTCAAAAGATCAGACCACTAATCGGTCGGAGTTGGCTTCTCTCACTGATCTGCTGGATTACAGTAACGTGGTGGCTTGGCGACTTTGGCTATAAACAGTGGAGTTGCGCGATCATTTGTTTACATTTAAAGATATTGTTAATTTAATTTATTGTATTTTTTGTTTATTTGGCGAAATATTTCAAATTGCAAAGAATTGTTTTTCGTTTTTAAAGACTTTTTAGTCATTTTAGATGAAGAATGTGTTTATTTTACATCGGGAGGGGGGGGATGAGTGATTTTCGCTTATTCAGAGAACTGTTTTTACCTTTATCATTTTTTTTTAAACGATATCCTTTCGATTGTTTTATTCTTTTTTATATGGGGGATATTACAGCGGGATTTCCCGTCTGTTTTAGATGGGTAGTTAGATTTTTACACTTAATGTCTGACGACGCTTTTTATCTTTTGAGCATGGTTGAAAGAACAAACCATCAAGTACGAGAGAAAAAATAGTTCATTAAGCAACTGCTCAGTGGAAATTAGATAAATCAAGTTGTAAACAAATATACGAATTCTGACACCATAGCAGCTTAAAACATTTTATTTATTTATTTTTTTTTTCAACAGAACGGTTCAAACACTTGATAGTTTATTGAAATTTTTAACTTTTCAATTTATAAAGTTTGAACAGAACAATGTCTGTCGGGTCCACTAATACATACATAAAATCAGAAAAAGTCCAATTCTGTGCAATTTTCTTCTTTATTTTTTAGACAAGTTTCTAGCACTTTTGTTATGTATAAAAAAGTCTTTAAATGTTTCCTGCTTGCATTGCTTCTTCAAAGAGATGCAAAACTCCTGTCAGTTTGATAAATTATACGGCAATAGCAAACTCAGAAGTGCAAGTCTGTGCCTTATTGACAAGCTAAGCAACGAAACATTACATTGCTAACCAAATTATTAGACTAAGACTTTTAAAAGCAAATTCTTTATTGATTACGTAACCATCGACACATTTACAAACATTTAAATAATTATCTAATATTTAGTATGCATTCCCTTGCTCTGGATGAGCATTTTAAGTCTTTTTGGCATACTTTTCACAAGATTTACAACATTTCTCATCTTTTTAAAAAAGGAGGTAAAAATTTTTTTATACTCGCTATTATATATACTCACATGCACATACTCACTAATTACCTAAAACTAACTTTAAATATAACAGAACACACTAATAAAAAGATCTAGTGAACTGTTTAAGCTGATTGCGGTTATGTTCCTGGTAGGTAGATAAACAAAGAACATAAACAAAGAAGACAGTGCTGCCACCTGCAAACATTCAATTATGCTAAAATAACGTAATAATCAGTGTACAGTATATACTGTACTTTAACAGTAAAATAAATAGTATTTTAGTAGAAATAGTGTACAAAAAACAAAAAAAAAACTCTTTGGTGTAATAATTTGGCCAGCACTGTAGTTCCGTTTGTAAAGATCTTAAATTTCCTAACGTCACTTACTAAATCATATCAGTAGGAAATGTATACACATTATTACTTAACATGAAATTTCGAAGTAAACTCTGATGGTATCCCATCTGATCGATAGGGGTTTCGCAATCATTACACCAGAATGTGTTTTCCAGGCTGTCATTTGCAGTAGATAGATGGCTTTGTTTATTTACATGTGCAGATTATACGCAGAACGGATAGCAATATTCACTTTGGTATATTAATCTGATACTGGTTCAAACGTGTCAGTTTGATATAGCTGCTGCTTCGTTATGTGCTTTTCTTGTGAAACACAAAGAATGGAATCAAGCGATGTAATTGTTGTTATTGTAATATCATCAATTTGACCGTTGTCAGTTTCATGTGTGATAATCGGCTTAAGTTGAACTGTAAAGTTTATTGTACAAATGTCATCTGGGTTTATCTCTTCATAAATTTAAAAAAAAAAAACATTTTAGATGCGTTTTTTATAAAATATATTTTTTTTTTATTTTAAGAAGGTTGAAAGAAAATACAGCCAAATGTATTTACACCAGTATTTACGAATCAAATTAACTTGATATTCCCGATTTAGGCACCAACATTTTCATAGGGTTGGTTGGGATAATTGTGACTTGGGGGAATTGTGAACGACGCCTAGAATTTTAATATTTACGGTAATATTATGAAAAAAAAAAACAACAAATAGTATAATCTTTAGTTCTTTGTTAATATGCTTAAATCTTGTAAACAATCATCCAACTTCTGGTACAGATATTCAATTACTGAAAAAAACAAACATTTTTTTTTCTTTTACCTCGGTTTGACAAAGCAATGCATTTTTTTATGTCACCCCAAAGATGCAATTTTGTTTTTTAAAGATAAATATTTTTTTCGTATTTGTTGGTCGGATCATTTTTACAAAGCATATGGATCTTTGTTAAGAAAGGTAAGAGACATTATCTTTTGTGTTTCATCAGCAAAACATTTTTTTTCAGAATGCTTATTTATAGACGGGGTGTGGTTCCCTGACTTACCCTACAATATAGGTTTTAAAAACTTTTTACACGTAAAATTTAAAATCATAAATACAGTACGCAAGCTTTTGTCTACTTTAGCCTTTAGAAAAGAAATTAACAAATAATAAATAAACACCTGAAGGACTGAAATAAAATACTCGTTTGATTAAACATACTTACAAACCAATAAAAGTACAGGGTTCAGAATAAATAGCTCTTATTCCTTTTTGTCCCCGCTATTTCTCTGGTGCCAGTGTTATTGCGTAAGTTATAGCTACAAACTTGTGCTGTACCTATAGGGTTTACTATTTCAAAATCTGAAATGGGATGACGTTTATAATACAATACTGTTATAGGTTGGCAGAAGACAGTAATTGCAAATTTTCATTTTTCATTTTTTCCACTTAAGTCATCTATTGTACGTCAGTTGTGTTATATAACCTTGTTTATTTGGTTTCCGTCGGAAAAAAAGCGCAAAAAAAGTCATATTCAAACATTTCCTGATTGTTAGTATTGAATCCAAAACGCGTTTCCTCAAATATCTTGGAAACTCCTTTCTGCAGATATTACCGTCTATCTGACCTCAGCAATACATGCCTCTATTACTAGCACCTCAAGCGTAGAAGTACACTTTCATTTACAAATACAAATACAAATACAAACGTGACGACCAGCAACAGGCTCTGGGCCCAGCTAGGCTGGTCCTAGTCAATTAATTAGTCCCCAATGAAGATCAATGCCCTCTTAAAGCTATCCACTCCCTTGCTCATTACCGCCTCTTCCGGTAAGCTATTACAAGTGCCCACGACAATGCTAAAGTAGTAGTTTTTCCTGGTTTCCAAGTTAGCCTGAGATTTAAATAGTTTAAAACAATGACCCCTTGTCCTGCTTTCCCCGCAAAAATTTAATCCATTTACATCTTTCATATTGATAAATTTAAATAACTGAATCATGTCCCCTCTGACTCTCCTTTGCTCAAGGCTATACATGTTAAGCCTATTAAGTCTAGTATCATAATCTAAATCTGAGAGTCCCCTTACTAATTTAGTTACCCTTCTTTGAACCCTTTCTAATACAAAAATATCTTTCTTCAGATAAGGCGACCAAAACTGAACAGCATACTCCAAATGAGGTCTTACTAAACTCCTATATAAAGGCAGAAGAACTTTCTTAGATTTGTTTGAAATAGATCTATTGATAAACCCAAGCATTTTGTTGGCTTTGTTACTAGCAATACTGCACTGTTGACTAAACTTGAAGTCCTGATTTATAAAGATACCCAGATCCATAACATTTTCTGCCTGATTTATGACTGAACCCTGTAAACGATATCTCATACGCTTATTTCCATGACCTAAGTGTAGCACTTGACATTTCCCTACATTAACTGCCATACCCCATTTATCTGCCCACTTAGTAATATGATCTAAATCCTCTTGCAGCTGTTTTACTTGTTCTTCATTTTCGAGAATCCCCATAACTTTTACATCGTCAGCAAAACAATTCATGCTTCCAGAAATATTTTCATTGATGTCATTCATAAATATAATAAACAAAAGATGCCCTGAAACTGATCCCCGAGGAACCCCACTTAAAACATCACTCCAATTAGAATGATTTCCTCTCACAACTACTCTTTGCTTCCTACCAGTAAGCCAATTTCTAACCCAAAGTAAAGTTTTTCCTCCTATTCCTATGTCAGCTAACTTGCTGAGAAGAGCAACATGCGGTACCTTGTCAAAAGCTTTTTGAAAATCAATATAAACAACATCCACACATTTTTTGTTATCTAAAGCTGAGGTAACCTTGCCGTAGAAACGCAATAAATTAGTAGTACAGGATTTACCTTTCCTGAAACCATACTGCAAACTAGTCAACAGACTATTAGTCTCTAAGAACTTCATGATCTTAATTTTGATCAATGTTTCGAAAATCTTACAAATCACCGAAGTCAAACTTACAGGTCTATAATTCCCAGCAATACCTTTAGACCCCTTCTTGAAGAGTGGCGTTATGTTAGCCAGCTTCCAATCCTCTGGCACCGTCCCCGAGTTATAAGAAGCATTGAAAATATTCAAAATAACATCCACTAATTCCTCTGCACATTCAACTAAAATTTTTGGATAAATATTATCTGGTCCCGGAGCTTTAGTTGCTTTAATCTTTTTCAAATGAAATAAAACCTCCTCCCTGGAAAATACAAAATCCTCAAGCTGTATAATAGCTTGTGTCTTGTTAGTGTCAACTGTTGAGATACAATTATCGTTAAACACACTGGAAAAAAAATTATTTAGAACATTTGCAATATCCCTATCGTTTTGGATTAAATTTCCATACTCATTAACCAAAGGCCCAATTTGACTGTTTCGAGCTTTCCCAGAATTAGCGTAAGCAAAAAACCTCTTAGGGTTCCCATCAATGTCATCTGCCAGCCTTTGCTCCAATTCCCTTTTCTGAATCCGTACCAAATACTTAAAATTTCGCTTTGCCTTACCATACTGGAGCCTCTCCGCACTCTGACCAGTTTCTTTAAACTGACGAAAAGTGGCTTGCTTATAATTAAGAGCTTCTTTAGTCTCCCTGGAGAACCACATGGGCCAAATTTTGGTACTAACACCTTTTCTCCTAAATGGAACATAGTCCCCAACCGTTTTAGCAAGTTTATCCTTAAATTCCGTCCACTGCTGATCTACGTCGCTATTTTCCAATCCTGACGAAAAAACCTCTTTCAAGCTCTGCCTAAGTGCAACAAAATCAGTGTTTCTGAAATTGGGCACAAACCTAAAATTATCATCTTTGCACACTTCAAATTTAACCCGGAACCTAATGCTGTTATGATCACTATCTCCAATATGCTCCCCTACACACAACCCCTGAACAAAACTACCTATGTCACAAAAACTAGATCCAAAATCGCCTCCTCTCGAGTTCCCTGAGTTACAACTTGATCTAAGAAACAGTCACCAATTACTTTTAAAAATTCCTCTTCTTTGCCATTACCAGGATAAAAATTATTCCAATCAATACCCGGAAAATTGAAATCCCCCATTATGATAACGGATCCCTTACTGGACATGTCACTAATAATACGGTACATCTGTTCATCTTGTCCCTGGTTTGAATTAGGTGGCCTATAAATGTTTCCAAAGCGTAGCTTTTTGCCCTTACTGCTCATCAACTCCAGCCAAACCATATCAATATCAGTAGGCTTATCATTTATGACCAATGCAAATAAAATTGTCTCTAACATAAAATAAAACCCCACCACCTCTTTTACCTACTCTATCCTGTCTGAACAAATTATACCCAGCAATATGTAATAACTCTGCATCAGGTTCGGTAGCCCATGTCTCTGTAATTCCAATACAAGAAGACATCCAACTTCTCATCCATAACTATGCTATTTCAATTCATCCATCTTGTTCCTAATACTGCGAGCATTGGTATAGAAAACTTTAAGCATGCCTAAGTTGCTTTTATTTAACACCCTGAAATTTCCTAAATTACGATTGTTAACATTACTACTCTTGTTCGTCACTTTATTTCCATTTCTAGCAATACCCAAAAAAATTTCATTCTCTCGATACCTGATGCTTGAACCATGCCCCCCATTCCAACTTAGTTTTTTGACTCCGAAGCCCCTAAAATTAATCCACTAACCATTTTGACCTCTGTAGAGCTCAGATGCAGGCCATCCCTAGCAATCCAATCCCGTTTACAATGACTCCATACATCAATGAACCTGATAATTTGCTTTTCGCAAATTGACTTCAGTAGCAAGTTCATACACCTCGCACGTTGATTTAGCCAGCTCCTATGCACTCCATACCTGGGAAGCAAACCAACCACTTAGACATTCGTCGAAAAGCTGGTTGCTTTATCCAACAGGGATTCCCATTCCCTAGAAAACTCCTCATTTTTACTGTGGCCTACATCATTTGTTCCCACCCACAAAGTAACCATGTCCTCCTTATTCAATACTCCCTTCTTTTCAGGAACTATATTAACGTCTATTACCCGAGCCCCTGGTAAACAACACCTAGCCACCTTACGCTTTACTCTCCCAACTGTGTTACCCACCTCCCTTACCATAGAGTCCCCCAAAATTACACCCTTAGTTTCCCAATCTAATTTGATATGGCTGAGACAAGAAACAAAATTTCTTGCAACAAAATAATCCTTTGTCAGTCGATTAGTGACCTCTTCACTGTCAACGTGTTACCCTACGGTGTGCTTTTGTTAGATTGCGGAATGCTTTTTTTGAAGAGGAGAGTGACAACGAGATGGTGTTACTGTACACACAGCAACGGCATTGCTAAAACATTAGCTACAAATGACAAATTTTTCTTGTTCATATAATATATTTTGTATATCGGCGCCTCAGAAGAACAGTAGGATACCTAACTGTTACTTCTGGGATTAGATGCCACACTCTTTCTTTGAGGCAAAGATGTGACGTTCCAGGACCAGCATGTTGGCCGATATCCTTGCCGATATCCTTTCTCCTGGGATATTTTACCACTGAAACCTGCCAAAGTAAGGCGAGAATATTGCGAGAAGTGCAAGCTTCCAGTCAATAAAAATCATTTGAATGTGCCAAGAATGCAATGGAAGACCAATTATTGTAACACTATATAAATGCACAAAATATGCAAATCTGGCTAATTAAGATGAGATTTATTAACAAAATACACATACATAACAGTAAGCAAAATAAAATAAAGTAAAGTTAAAACTTACAAATTATAAAACATAAATTACAAACGCCATAACAAAATATTAAGAAAATCTTGACTATAGTTCAACATGAGTTAGTAGTAAATTCAACACTAAAGAGCGCCAAAGGCACTGTCCGCAGTGTTATTTAATTGGTTTAGTATGGAGTACAAACACAAATATGTATTAAACAGTAATATTTAAAATTCCATTTTTAAAACAAAGTGAGTGTATGGGACATGTAATGAAGTGTAAACGTTTCTGTTGTAACGTTTAAAGTTTATTTTAAAAGGTTTTGGTGCTTGTAATTCAGATTTGAATTTTGGACGTTCTTTTCTGCCGCCCGTTTATAAGCCTTTACATGCGCATAGATTTACAGTGGGTGGCTAAATTATTAGGAACACTGCTTAATCTCCTGTATTTTCAAGTTTACAGTCATTTTTTTTAAGAAACTAGGGGGCTCTGCCCCCTACTCACTCGCGCTCACCAACCCCCGAAGATTGCTTCGCAAAGTTTTAATTCGTCAATTAGAAAGAAACAGATTAAAAACGAACGCATTATGAGCTATCTTTGGAACAAAAAGCACCCCTTCCCATACCAACTTGCTGAGCCGTAAGGGCTAAGGAGCTTCTGAGCATTGCAAAACTGCAGTTTTGTACGTTTGAAAAGTCAAAAAGAGGAGCTTTCATATTCGTGGTCTCTAGTAATATATTTTGCTCTTTAGCTCGTTGAGTTGAGCCTAAGATTTTCCGTTGAAATAGAAACTCTTCAGTTTGAAAAAGAAAGAAACAAGCGAATCGAAAAATCTTAACTACGGCAACGCCGAATAAAAAATCAATAATTTTAATGGAGGTAACATTAATCGAACTTGATTTTTAACGGCTTTGTAACTTTTTTTTCCTTTGGAGATAGAAGTATGATTTTCGACCAAAGGTCGAGTTAGACCTGGAGTGAAAAAAGTCGCCATTTCCAGTGATGACAAAAAAAAAAAAAAAAAAAAAGAAAAAAAAAAAGAAAAAAAAAAGAAAAAAAAAAACTGTAGGACAATTCACTTTTTACTGATAGGTTTATTGGATTTTTTTTGGAGCAAGAACCCTTGAGGGCTATACTGCGCCTTTTACTGATAGTATTAATGAAGAACGTACTCCCTAAATTTTAGCTAAACCTAAAAAAGTTCGAGCTAAAAACGCAAATAAATTACCGCCGTATTTGAGTTAGAGCATTGAAATAAATTGCGTAGAACGCGGAAAGTTCTACTCTTTCCAACAATATATAATATTAATATATGCAAGTAATTTTTCACCCCTTTAATAGGTAATAATATGCAATTTACGCGAAATTTGAGCTTAAAAAATAATTACAAAAAAAAAAAAAACTAATTCGAATTTTATAAAACAAAACCCCAAGTGCAAACCACCGGAGCTCGAGTATTGTACAAAATTTCAAGGCTGTAGGTGCTATGGGGTCTCTTGGACACAGGAGCGCCACGGACTTCCTTCCAGAATTTCTTTGAAACCTTACTTTTATTTAATACTACTGGTACCCGCACGGCTTTGCCCGTGGTAGAAAATTAAAAGGTCCTTTGGTTCGCCTGTATATTTACAAATATTGTATGGTAAATTTCTCGCCAATCGGCTTTCGCATGAAAATGTTCTTAAAATGGGAATAGAAAAAGAACAAAATCGAATTTTCGAAAAATAGCTTCAAGGTGCACGTCTTTACGCTACAAGCTAATTTTGTGCAAAATTTCATGAAAATCGGCCAAAAGCTCTAGGCGCTATGCGCGTCACCGAGATCCAGATATCCAGACACATCCTCCAGACATCCAGAGAGACTTTCAGCTTTATTATTAATAAAAACGAGCTGATGTGTGCATCACATGACTTCCTTTTACTCCAATTTAATGTAATTTCCCTATTATTGCCAATTTTAATGTGATTCAATTGTTTACTCTCTAAATATCAACAACAGTGGACAAAATGAAACGGAATTAAATAAAGAAAATCGCCAAATTTTGTCGGCAAGCTGGCGACAAAACTTGGCGACCAAAAGACTGGTGATATATCGCCAAGTGTCCGACAAATTATAACACAGCTTGAGTTAACATCGAAATCAACAATGATTTCCCCCCAAAAAGGGGCAAAGACCCCCTTAGGAACATCAAAATGCAACCAAAAGAGAAGGTGCACAACTAGACCCCACTAGGAGTTTACGTGCCAAATTTCAACTTTCCAGGACATACCGTTTTTGAGTTATGCGAGATACATACACACATACACACATACACACATACACACATACGCACATACGCACATACATACGTACATACAGACGTCACGAGAAAATTCGTTGTAATTAACTTGGGAATCGTCATTATGGATATTTCGCGTGTTTATACGTTCTTAGGCACTTATCCACGTGTGGTCAAGTCGAAAAAAAAAAAACTCAGCATTAATTCGGGGTTGAGAAAAATGGAAAATTAAGGTCGATTTTTGAGTGAAATTTTTTTCGCGAATACAATACTTCCTTTTTTGTAAAAGGAAGTAATAAAGAGATAAACTCAGAACCCCATTTTTTCCCTCTGCATAGCACCTGGTATAATTAGGCTCTAGTGAGAAAAATTGCTGTTGTCGTAAAGTTATATACATCACACTAGAAATATTTCTTCGAAAGTTGTGGTGTCTGCTATAGTTAATACGTAAGTAACACTTATTAATAAAGCCATCTTGCTACATTTTGCGATTAAATTTAAATATTTGATTTATATTATTGTTTGATAAGGGTAAAACTGTTTGAGAATGGGGAAGGCTTCATACACGTCCCTTAGAAAATGTAGGGAAATAAAAGCATTACTACTCCCCTCCTTACATTTCTAGAAAACTATTGCAAATTTTACAGGTGTTTCTAAGTCAGTAGTTGCCAGGGTTGCCAGGTTTAAGAACAGTAAATACGGGACAGGCTTCTAGGAGTTAAAAGGGGGGGGGGATATTTTTGAGGTTGAGGGCAATTAATTGATATGGTGTATTTTTAAGGGTGCTTTCCGACGCAGAACATCTCTTCATGATAAATCTGAAATTTCAATTGTAACAAAGCATTAAACCTTACAAAACGCCGATTCAAGTCGAAGTATAATAAAAATCGTTTTTATTGCGATTGACGACGCATGCGCAGAGATATATTTCCAACAGTCAATGAGCAAAGAGAAAGTAATCATTCGGCTCCTCATGGTCTGCCGCCAAAACAAAAACCAAATTAAAACAAAAATAATTTTTGAGTTTGCAACCACATAATTTTTATATTGCTCTTTTTTTCCCTTTTTTTTTGCCTTCCTTTATTCCCCCCCCCCTTAAAATAGTGTCTTGTTTTGCAAAATGTTGTTGATAGCTAGAATACGGGACGAAAACCGTCCCGTTTGGAAGTTCCTCGGGACGCGGGGCAATTTTTCAAAATACGGGACTGTCCCTTGAAATTCGGGACGTCTGGCAACCCTGGTAGTTGCACTCATCAAAAAACTTAAAATTGACAAAAACAAGTCACTGAAAGCAGATTGCGTAAACAATTGTGACAGAAAACGCATCACTGCTCCTTATACCTGCCGCAGAATCAGGGATATGTTCTTTTTCGGATATTTAACACTCTCTAAAAAACATTCTTGATGGATCAGTTCCCCCAGGTGACGCCGCACACTGCCTGGGGGGCACTGGGTAAAATAAACTTTTTTCGACCAAAACGCTAAAAGTGGAGTCGTCGGAGAAGCATGCCCGTAAAATATTAAACGAATCAAAACAATAACATTAAGTGTTAATAGCAGTATTTACAAATAGTACTAACACGATTCCAGTCCTCAACAAGCATTTTTATTCAATTAGTGTATTGTTCTTCTCCTAAAATCTAACTGGTGCAGCTTCATTATTTTTACTTCCTTTTACAAAAAAGGAAGTAGTGTATTCGCGAAAAAAAATTCTTTCAAAAATTTACCTTAATTTCCGTTTTGCTCACACCCGAATGAATGTTAAGTTTTTTTTTCGATTCGACCACACTTGAATAAGAGCCTAAAAACGTATAGGCACGCGAAATATCCATTTTGACGATTCCCGAGTTCATTACAACGAGTTTTCTCGTGACGTCTGTATGTAGGTATGTATGTGCGGATGTGCGTATGTATGTCGCATAACTCAAGAGCGGTATATCCTAGAAAGTTGAAATTTGGTACGTAGACTCCTAGTGGGGTCTAGTTGTGCACCTACCCTTTTGAAATCATTGTTAATTTCGATGTAAACTCAAGTGGTGTTATAATTTGGCGGAAATTTGGCGATATATCGCCAGTCTTTTGGTCGCCAAGTTTTGTCGCCAACTTCGCGATTTTATTTTTTGGTTTCAATTTGGCCACTGTTGGTGATATTTAGAGAGTAAACTATATTCACATTAAAATTGTCAATCATTGGGAAATGACATTAAAATGGAGTAAAAATAAGTCATGTGATGCACAGTGCACACACCAGCTCATTTTTGGTTGTTTTGCCCACTGTATAATCTTTTTTAGCCTCGGTGCGGTTGGTTTTTTTTTACTCTTCGATCATCACCTCTCGGCAGTCCTGGTGGAAATTTCAATGTTCATTGTCAGAACATTTGTTCAAACATTTCATTCATAAGTAGGACGGACTACACTCCTTTTGCTTTTTTTTTTTTTTTTTTGAGGGAAATATTACTATCTGTTGCCTTCACAAGTATTGATGATGTATTATCTGTCATATTTTCTTAAGTGATCCACTTCCAGTGTCATGTTTCGGGCAATTTTAACTTTGATATATTCAGCTGTTGTCCTAAAAACACCTGCTATACTTGCAGTTAACTCACTGGGAATGTGTGGAGGGAAGTAGCAATGCTTTTATTTCCCTACACTATCTAGGAGACATGTTTGAAGCCTTAAAAAACAGTTTTGAAAATATCTAGCAACAATACAAATTAAATTTTGAAATTTAATCGCAAGCTGTAGCAACATTGCTTTATTAATAAGTGTTAATTACGTATTAACTGTAGCAGACACTAAAACTTTCGAAGAAATATTTCTAGAAACTTAATATAATCTCATGGCAATAGCAGTTTTTTTTTTTTCTCATTAGAGACTAAATCGGGAATAACCTCAAATATTTGGGAAATGAGGCAGACTGATAGTGTTGCTACTTCTAAAAAACAATAATAATGACATCAGCACCTATTCCAAATTAAAAAAAAAAAAATTTGGTTCGTGGTTTATTTCTTCAAAAAGTGAGCCTAAACCTGAAAATAAGAGAATTTGAGAAGTGTCCCTAATAATTTGGCCACCCACTGTATTTATTTACTAGAAAAACCGGTCAAGGTATGATGGGTAAAAATTTCTTCTACGTTTGAACGAAGCAATTGCCTGTTTGCTGATATTTTGATAGTTGGAATTTTAACCCTAACTCCAGTGGATTAACCCTAAACTCCAGTAGACAGCGTTCATTGTGTACCACTTTTTCCTTTCTTCATTACAGTCTTACCAGTAACACAGTTAAGTTACTGGATCCAGTTCAGCCTTGTAAAAATAAATCCTTTTCCAGCATGTCAAACATTGCCAAAAAATATTATGAAATTATAAATAACATTATGATTTTTTTTGCTTCAGCAATGAAATAATGTTGTCACGGGTGCTATGGCGCGAGTTTCATTGTTGATGACGTCAGCGTTACTCGATCAGTGAATTGGCTATTATATATATGAGGATAATCATGACTTTTCTTCTAACGTAATTCTAATTGAAAACACTCCAGTTGTCATGCTAGAGTGCTAATTGAATGATCTCATTTGCAGTCAATACCACTGTTACAGTAAAATAGGAAATATATTCATTGCGCTTGAAATTGAATATGACGGACCCATTTGTTGACACTGTAACAACTTACCTGAATGAAACAACTAGGTGGTTCCCGAATAATGTAGAGTTCTGCAGTTTATTTGCGTAATACAATCTTAAATTTGCATTACTGTGAGTATTATGTTAACATCAAAATGTTGTCTTACTAACGGTGTCGTTTCCGAAATTTTAAAGGTATTTTTTTCCGAAAGAGAATGCTTAAAAACATAGGACCTACCATTTTTTAAATAATTTGACAAAGTTTAATGTTTTAAAAAATTGGTTTAATCGCTGCGGATTCGATTTCATTGTTTACTCTTCTGCACACAAGTGATGAAATGCCATTCACTATTTCCATTACCGCAAGCGCAATATTTAATTCGCTCCTTCATTCACATGTACTGGCAATTATATATGGTGGACAGCAAGCGTAGAGCGCAATATTTAACTCACTTCTGAATTAGGATAATAGGGAAACGCGGTAGACATTTTCTGGGTCCATATTATTATTTTTTTTTTATTTTATTATTTTTTTTTTTTTGCTCATTCTATCAACTTTAGTGACTAAAAGTAGTACCTTTGACTGATGAAAACAACTCTATTCTTTAGTTTATAAATGATTAGTTTTATAAAAAATGTAAGATTTTGGCACACGGGTTTTGTCAACGAGAGTTATTGTGTTAAAATTGTTACTCTTTATTCATAACCATTTGATTGCTATGCATGTAAGAACATCAAAATCATCATTTGATTAATCTTAATATGTTTATTTAAACGTAGGAACGCAAGCTCTAATTAGATATGTATCTAACCTTTGGCCAGCCATAATAAGAAAAAACTGGAAGCCTTGCAACGTTGGAAGCCGAATTACCCCCATCCCCTTTTTTTTACAAATGACCTAATACTAGACGCATTACCGTGGAAAAGAAGGAACATAAAGTTAAAATATGTATGTTGTGCATTGAAAGATATTTACTTTTTAATCAGATATTTAAGAAGAAAAATCACTTAACTTCTAATAAGCAAAATGAGATATTTTATAGACTTTTTAAAGATTTTACGTTTTGAAAAGGTGAAAATAAAACATTAATCTTTCAAAACAGTATGGCTGAAACTTAACGGTTTATTCACCGAACTGTAATTTCTCTACAAACTAAACTCTCTGATTAAAAAAAAAACTAACTAAAACTAAAAACTAGCTAAAACTCTAACTAACTCCAACTAAAACTAACTCTAAACAAAAAACAACAAAAAAAAAAAAAAAAAAGGTTCTATCAAGACTGATTTTTTACATCTCTTGATTAAAACAATGTTGCATATTTTCAAATGAATATATGAATTCAAGCATCTTCGCGAAACAAAACCGTCTAATACTTTCATTGCTATTTTTTGAAACTTCTCAAAAAACATTGCTGCCGTCAAACGAAATGAAACGTTAGAGTAACGCATCCAATTCACTCCTTATATTTCATACAAAAGACACGACGCATTCCGTAAAATGATCCTGAAAAGCGCACTCAACCGTTCCAGCAAAAATTCTTACTACATGCATGTCTTATTCCCTCTCATATTTATACATATTTAAAAAGAAAAGTTCCTTCAAGACTTTACGGAAAATGTGTAGAAAACAAAATATAATAAAGCTGAAAAATTCTAAAGAGGAAATGTGAAGTAGAGGTGAGGATTGTAGACAGCCTAGAGATATTCTTCCAGGAATTTATTATTTAAAATGCTTTCGTTTTTTCGTACCACACAAAAGTGCATAAAATGAAGAAATATGCTGTGTATTATAGACCTGTGCTTATTTTGCTCTGAGTTATTCCGTGTATGAAAGATTATGCTGTAAGCAATCCACAAAGTATGTTGAGTTCTCAGAAATTGAGAAGTTATTAAATTCTCCACAGCACTAAAGCGGACGTAAAATCGTATAAGAATTGGTCATTATTTGAAACATCTAAGTATTAAGAGCAGTTTCCATTTTGTTGGAATAAGCAGTGTACAACTTAGCACTAGCGTATTTGAAAATTACGGATTATATATGAAGGAGTAAGAAGCAAAGGGATGTACGTGGACATTTTCAAGTTTTGAGTAAAACACATTTAAGGGGTCACAGTACCTTTCAAACGCTTTTTTTAAATTTAAGTGAATATTATTTCTTTGAAACCATAACATGCCCATTTATTTCTTAATCAATAATTTATTTTCAAAATTTAAAAATATTGCCTACTTTCTTTAAAAATACAAAAAATTGAAGAAAATTTCAATTTTTTGAAATCCCTAAGGCTCTTTTATTTTTGCACCAATTAAAAAAATTTTTTTTGCTAAACGATCACTATAATAATCTCTAAAAATCTGTGGATTCATTTGCTTATGAGTTTATTAGAAACTTTTCTGTGATTAAGTATGTAAAAGATCAAAGATTTTTTTTTTTTTAAATTGGTTTTTAAAGGTTTAACGTGCTCTAAACATTAGAGTAATTTATGAAATGCTTATCCAATGCACAGTTTTGTCAAATATGTTATCTCAATTGCAAAAAGTATTACTTTAAAGCTGTATCTTAACTAGAAAAAAATCCTTAGGGATTCTAATAACATGAAAACACAAAAAACACCATCATCGAGAAAAAGCGATTTAAAGTTTTTCTTTTGCATAAGAACACATAGCGAGCATGGCCTAAAACCACTCATAACTTTTTAAATATTTGAACTAAAGCAATGAAACATTTTCCCTGGGTTCAGAATAGTTTTTAGTTTTGAAATAAGCAATAAAAAATTTTTTGATCGTTTCACCATTTTTGAGGTACTGTAACCCCTTAAAGATTAGCTTTTAGGTAGACTTACACTGAAAAGTTTTTCTAAATCATGCTGTATAGCAGCACCTACCAAGGCTACTAGTACCATCTCTTGCCCTAAGACAGAGGAGAGGTTCACCTACTATTTTTACTGGTTATCTCCAAATTTTTAGTTTTGCCACTTACATCCATTTGCTTCTCACTGCCTCATAAATATATTCTAGAAAATAATTTGGTACACATGATATAATCTTTAAATATATTTTTTGAATTTAACGGTGATTTATTTTATTGTAACTTCGAAAAAAAATTGCTAGATGAAAAAACCCGCTTTCATAGAACGAAATGCATTATTGTAATGGCAATTGATATACAGTGAAGTAATTGGTATCTGGAGTTACTGAACGGAAGCTTTTAAACAGAAGTATTATACGTAAGTTCTTTTAAAACGAGCATGAAATTTATCTAAATTGTGTGTGGACAGTTTCCATCTGTGGCAATCAGAAGCAAAGAGATGTAAGTGGACATTTTCAAGTTTGGAGTAAAACGACTCTAAAGGTAAGGTCCTAGGTACGTTTTTATTGAATAGTTTATCTAAATCATACTGCATAGCAGTACCTACCAGGATTACTAGTACTATAACTTACCGCAAGACAGAAGAGAGGTTCAGCAACCATTTGTGTGTACTGGTTACCTCCAAATTTTTAATTTCGCTACTTATATCCCTTTGATTCTCACTGCATCATATTAGATTTATTTCGTAAAATGGCGTCTAAAAGCGCGGTGTTCCGAAAAATGGATAACATCTTTGAATATTTATAAATGCCACGATTTTAACCTGTTTTGCAATTGTGATAGCTTAAAATAATGGTGGAAGTCAGACTTACTTTTGAGTAAAGGAAATTCAATCTTAAGTGCTACTGTAAAACTGAGAACATAAAGAGTGTAAAACAAAAAGTTTAGAAAGGTTCATCAACAGAATGTACCAACAAAACTTACAACTATTCATTTGGTGAATGCGTTTGAGGAAGAAGGTATTGTTAAGACTGTCTATGAGAAACATTTCGGATGATCACATCATCAGTAGCCCTCACTCGCGAAAGAAAATTCACTGAAATGCTCCTTCAATCTCCTAGAAATTCTGTGCGACAAGCGGTTTGTCAGTCAGCTGAATCTCGATCGCATTTTGAACCGTGCCCAACGAAAACATTTTATGCCTAGATTTTTACACAATTTTAAGCAGTAGTGGATAAAATGGGAGAATCGTGGGATCACGATCCCCCTCCATAAATGTGTTCAAACACTTTAGGCATAAAACGTAACCGACTACACTACTTTTCTTAAATTATTTTTAAAAGCAAGTATTTGAACTGCTATTTCGTTTTGCTGCTTATGAAATAAATTTGCAACGTTTTTCCCAAATAGATGCCTTATTCGTGGCCAATTCGATACTTTTTATTGACCCCAGAGCAGTTTCAGAAATGTTTTGCACCAAAGGCCGTAGGTTCTTTTATGGGGGTTGGGGGGGGGGGCATTCTCCAGCATGAAATGGTTTTCTGTATCCGCCGCTGCTTTTAATAAAGGTGATCATGACCAGAGAGTAGAATTGTCTGTGTGGTACCACTCGAAATTTGCACGCAAATGGATTTTACTGCAATGGCTTTTTTTCTAAGGAGGCATGTCATGCACAGTACTTACAACACAAAAATTGCCAGTCAATAAATCAATAACATCCATTTAGTAGGAATATTCCCAAATACGAATCCAAGTGTTTCGAAAGGTTTTGGATTTCATTTGTCAGCGTTATCAGCTGTGCCAAAACAACAATGGCTGGCAACTTGATGGCGTTCGTTACATGGCTGATTTCTACTTTGGTTCATTTTACTTTTAAATTTAAAACTTAGCTGTATTATAAAAAACTCTTATGCATTAGTCATTCAAAGATAGAATACATTTTTTTGGGAGGGTATATCCCAACTGTTGATCTAATACATTTTCTGGTACTTCAGCATTTGGTTCCAAAAATTTACAAAACTATTGAAAATATTGAAAAATTTAATGCAATATTAAGGAGAAATTACTGCCCTTCTTTAACTAGAATGAACTTCCTGAAGAAGATGAAGGCCATTGAATATGAGGGGGCGTTTTGAGCATACCTTCTTATGGACGAAGTTTGGAGGCCTACAATCGGGGCACAATACCGCACAGATGCTCCAAACTGCCATACAACCACACAGATGCTCCAAAATCAGTCTGCGGCCTCGTATGCCAGAAGCATTATTCCTTTTTTTTTGTGTTCTGGTAGTCTCTGTCTTTGTTCGCGTGCAAAGACAGTTTCAATACGACTGTTTATTATAGAGCTCCTATGGCAACAAGTTTAACATTTGCGCTCGTAAAGATTGCATTTCTTTAATTTCCCTTAAACACTCACTCAAAAACTTTGTCTTTTTTTTTTCAAATAAAAATTGAAATATTTTTTTCACCTTTAAACTAGCGCACACTGTAGTGCATGGATTAAAAAAAAATGGTACACATAAGGAAATACATTGAAGTTATGTCAACTCAAATTAAGCTAAAAATGCTATTTAAGGGTATTTAATACACTAACGGAGTATTTTTGATATTTTTTGGTTGCCCTTAAACAACCTTTGCTGACCCCCCTTTGCTGACTGGATTAAAGAACTCATAAATTAATTTCAAATTAATTTCTGCAGGAGTAAGCACTTTTCTCGCAAAAAAAAAAGTACGATTTCAGAAATTCAAATTGCTTGCGAAAAAAATCACTTTGAAGTTGAACAATTTGAATATCTGGTATTTAATTATTTGTTTACCTTATTACCTAATTTTTTGCATTTCCGCAAAACCTTTCCTAATGTGATGGTAAACCTCAGTAAACTGTATTGTTTTGAAGTTAGAACCAATGATTTGGCTCCGTTTCTTCTTTCCTTAAAAAAAAAAAAAAAATCCTGTGTTATGTCAGTTTAATGCATGTGTTTTTATGGTTTTAAATTTGCAAATATGCTACTAGAACACTTATATTAAAAAAAAAATCCATAGTGAAACATTAATGAACAGTTTAGTCACTAATTACAAGACACGTGTTTTAAACGATTCTTTGAAGCATCATGCACTGCATGAAATTGCTCTATTTGCGCTTAATATGTAAATTAATTTAAATAAATAAGTCCATTGTTTTATTATTTTTTGTTTCTTTTGCGAGTTAGAAAAAACATAAACCACTTAATTTTAATAAAGGGGATAAATTCAAGGTTTAAACGATTATATGTTTAAAAAGATACCTGATTGCTTATTTTTTGTAAAGATATTTCTCTCGCGAAAAATGAGTGAGCTTCTTATAACAATATTAAAGCAAATTAATGCAAAAAAAAAAAAAAAAAATGAAGATTTTATTAGTAATGCAAATACGCATAATTACTTAATCTATCACGGATCATGTATCCAAACATATAAGTTTTTTACTCATGTATCCATTAATTACTTGGTGAAAATATGTTTATTTTCAAGCGCAAGTTTGAGAAAAATAAGGAGCGGAAATTGCTTAACTTTGGCAGTTACTGGCAAACTCTTGCGTGATTCAAATCATTAATGATCAAATTTATCGCAACTTGCTACGATGTCAGTAATTTGAAAGTTTTATTCTGTCGCGTTGTGTGTGAATAATATATTTCCAAACGTGCTTAATTTTTTCCCTTTCTCTCAAACTGTTCAGCTTTAAATCAGTTTTTGTTGAACGGGAAAATTGTAGTTAGCACTTGTATGAAATAAAGCAGCCGTGCAACATTTCATTCAGCCATTTTTACTTTCTTCTTTATCTAATATATAGAAGAAAGTATTGGATTCGTGCAAATTTTCGAATTTCGAATTTTGACGGATTCGAACGTTTTGAGGTGTGCCGAGTCCATTTCGACTATTTTTGGAAAATATCTGTCTGTCTGTGTGTGTGTATGTGTGTGTGTGTGTGTGTGTGTATCACGTCTGTGTGTGACCAGTTTTTTGTGGCAGGAAGTAACTGGCGGAATCAAACAAAATTTGGTCCATATGTTGCCAGTAACAGGAACAGGTGCTGATTCAATTTTGGTGTCAATAACTCAAACGGGGGTTGAGCTATAGAACGTTTTTTGTCGTCAATTGTGACTGCTGTATCTCAAGAAATAATGAACGGAATGAAAGAAAAATTTATCGGCAAGTAGCCCTTAGTGGGTATAAGAGCTGATTTTATTTTGGTGCCAACAGCTAAAAAGGGGGTAGCGCAATCACCCGTTCTTTTTTTCCATTGTGAGTGCCCTATCTCAAGAAGTAATGCTACGTTCTGGTTGAAATTTGGAATATATGTGAATCCATGTGTAAACAGGCTTCGGTTCAATTTTGACGCCAATCGCTCCAAGAGGTGTTGATTTTTTTTTTTTTTGAATAAAAATAGCTTTATTAATGCAACAATAAGAAAGATGAATCGTAATAGATTGTCGTCTGCGTATTTCCCGTGATTTTAATTGTATTTAAATGATCGGAAATATTATCTCAATGATTTAAAATTTTTAACTGTTGCCATCTTATGTTTGTTAACAAATAAAGTATTTGTATTTAATTCAAGCAAGACTTTTAAAATAACTTTCAATTTTCGCTCTTTGCTTTGCTTTTGCAATAATTCAGACATTGGGTCAAGTTTTTGCATGTGTAATTTTGTTTTTGTTGGGAATATTGCTTCCTCGTCAAGCATGGGGAGGGATCAGAAAAAAAAAAAAAGAAAAATATAGAAGAAAGTTTCGTAATGGCCACAACATACTAGTTTAAATTAGTTTTTAATCCTTTTTTAACAAGGACACTTATCCCCTTCTTTAGAACGATATGAAGCATACTTTCTGGAACATTTTCCAAATATTTCTGAGAATATTATTTGGTTCAGCACACTTAAACATCTGTGGAAACACATTTCAGGATTACACATTATAGCACACAGACATGTACCACCCCTTCTTTTAGAGCACTTTGTAGTACACTTTTCGGGACACTTTTCGCTGCACTTACGGAACACTCCTTTGCATTACGACGGTACTTTTAGTTGTTAATTTTACAATAAACCTCGCGAGGCAGCTGTCCACAGTTCAATGGACAGTCTTTGACCAGTTAAGGCAGTGGTACCCATCTAGCTGACTGGATCATTGAAATTTCGAAAGGAGTTTTTAGGGGCATTTTTCCTTTTTTTTTGGGGGGGGGGGTATCTCTCAAGGAAGTCTTAGGTATTTGGCGCTGGGGGTTCGCCTTTACTCTTGGAAAAATAGGCACATCTGGTTAATGCCATTTTTTACTGCATTCTCGATGATTACAACCGACAGTATGTCCTTGCAACAACATGTCTAGTGGTATCCATTTTATTTACTGATCGTTTAAGAAAGCAGTTGAAAATATATTTGTACGAAAGAACGAGATGATTTAACAATAGTGCTCAAATTTATTCCCAAGTAGTTCTGAAATGGGTATTTTTCCCAAAGGTAAGGAATCTAAAAACGTCACCAGCATAGTTAAATGTGGGCAAAAAATCCAGTTTTTTTTTAAATTCCAAATGAACCCAAGGCCTATAGTCATAAAACAACTTTTCATCTGATAATATTTTTCAGAACTTGACGGTACAGACCTTCACTATTATTTCCAATTGCCAACATGAAAAAAGAAGAGTTTTCTAATTTGCTTTTAAATACGTGTAGAGCACATGATTTAAAACAACCTAAAAAGTATATTTGTGTTTTATTTGTAAATAAGAAGTACGCTCGAAAATACGTAATACAAAAATTAGTTGACATTTGACACCCTCAGAGACCACCCGCATCTACCAATTGCTCGGTTTATCGGTTTTAAATGCTCATATAAATCTGAGCAAGTGGGTCTCTGAGGAATTTTATTTAAATACAAGTGGTACCCACACGGCTTTGACGTAATAGAAAAATTAAAAGGTCTTTCGGTTCGCTTGTATTTTTACAAATAATGTGCATGGTGAATTTTCTCGCCAATTGGCTTGTACCTATGTTACGCTTCCACGTAATGATAATTTCGTATCGAGTCAATTGGCTTGTGCTCATGTTACGGCAATTTTGTAATTTAACATAAATATATGCAATAAAGTAGACAAAACCAATGCATAAAAGCTTACAATGATAAATAAAACATAAACGACACTAGAGAGTTGTTGCATTACAGAAGATAACCTGTCAAAGTGTAGAAAAAAAAATGTGTATTAGTCAACGCCTTGAAACATGAAGCCTTCATTAGCCAATGACTGAAAAGCGAGTTAAGTCTGCCACGGAAATATAAGTTCGTTGCTTGAGGCACCTGGGGCCCTGCCCCTTATCTTCTGGTGTGGTATGTTGATAGTTCCCCAAGTTAAGTCTGATGCGGGTATGATCATTGAGAAGTAATACTAATGGAGGGAGCCATAGCAAAAGTCTCAGTGAAATAAGCTTGGGACCCAATGTTTCCCAGGTCAGGTGACTTGTTTGGCTGGGAAGTTGTCGCGTTTTGGCACGCAATCGCTCTTTTGGCATTAAATATTTTTCAGACGAAGCGACGACGCTTATTATGAAGTCGGGGCTACAAATCAGAGCAACTCTGGCTCCAACTCCTTTACCGCTTAGTAATAAATAAATAAATAAATAAATAACGGATACAAATACAGGCATATCATTCAAACTCCCTCTCCCCACTTCTTTCCGGATTTCAAAATAAAATGTAATTGCATTTTTCATGTATTTTGATGTTTATTCCCTGAAATGACGGGATGTACAAATAGTTTAAAGTGTTCTGTTATTGACTGAAAATTTATGGATTCATACGTATCGTAATCAATGTTTTGAAATGATTTCATACGCAGACATACTAGTATTTAAATTGGAAGCATAAAAATAGCAAATCTTTATTCTTGCGCATTTGCTGTTCACAGGAGCTTGGCGAAAAGATACTCGCCAACAAAGCAAATGTACACAAAATGCTTAAGAGCCGTTAAAATAATTACTAGTTAAGTAAAAAGTGTTTTTATGGAACTAAAATGTTATTTTCACTCAAGATATACAATGTTTTATAACTTTTATAGATAAAATAAGTACAAAAATTTTAAAATTATAGGCAACTGCAGAATATGTACTCGTTGTATGCATATAAATGTTATTTTTTCTTTATTTAGAAGTAAAAAACATTCGTACATGCTAGGGAAAAGTTACTGGACCTCCTGGTGTGGCTTTTTCCTCACAGTTTACAATGATAGAATACTGCACTATTACTATAAATCTAATTTTTCCCTTCTACAGTTAAATATTGTTATCAAGCATGGCTTCAGCTAATGAAAACTTCTTCAGCGGTTACGGTCAACTCGAAATTGCTCCCCAAGTCACATGGTACTGTTGCCGTATCGGAATAGTAGGGTTGCACTCTCTCCATCTATTCCTTCTCAATGGGTATGATGTTGTGAAAAGGCAATTAATTTGTTTTTATTGAGTGAAAGACTATGATTACGTCTGATATGCAAAGGCGATGTTAGTGGACAAAATAAAATGTAATGTTCCGGAGAACCTATTTCCCTGCAAGAGCAGTTAGCAGAATCAGAAAGATTAAATCTGTGAAGATAGTGTGGGAATGGTGCATGGCCAGAAAGGAAAATTGTCTCAAACCTACTTTTAATGCGTGAAGAAAAACGAACTGTGGGAAGAATTCGAAGAAATTATTTGGAATCTCACGGTGACTTTTAATATTATAACTTTAATCCAACTTTTAAAAATATTGTTGAGTTTGTTGATTAAATTTGGCAAAGCATGGGAACATAAAAACGCGATTCTAGTTGCTACCCATTAAAATAAAAATCACCGTCTATAACTATTCGCATTCATAGATGGTCATAAAAAGACCCATTAGTGTATGGAGAATATTTCTTCAATAGCATCCGTAAGCCCTCTAAAATTGACTTTTAATATTATAATTGACTTGAAATTGACCCTCTAAAATTGACTTTTAATATTATAAATGACTTGAAATTGAACCTCTAAAATTGACTTTTAATATTAAAATTGACTTGGAATTGACCCTCTAAAATTGACTTTTAATATTATAATTGACTCATAATGATAATTGACCTAAAATTGACTTTTAATATTATAACTTTAATCCAACTTTTAAAAATATGGTTGAGTTTGTTGATTAAATTTAGTAAAACATGGGAATATAAAAACACGATTCTAGTTGCTACCCATTAAAATAAAAATCACCGTCTCTAACTATTCGCATTCATAGAGAGCCATAAAAAGAACCATTAGTGTAAGGAGAATATTTCTTCAATAGCATCCGTAAGCCCTCTAAAATTGACTTTTAATATTATAATTGACTTGAAATTGGCCCTCTAAAATTGACTTTTAATATTATAACTGACATGAAATTGACCCTCTAAAATTGACTTTTAATTCTAATATTATAGTTGACTTAATATGATAATTGACCTAAAATTGACTTTTAATATTATAACTTTAATCCACTTCGCATTCATAGAGGGCCATAAAAAGAACCATTAGTGTAAGGAGAATATTTCTTCAATAGCATCTGTAAACACTCTAAAATTAGATGAGTTAACTATTAAATCAGTAAATCAAAGCTCGCAGAGATAAGAACACGTGAAATGCCTACTCCGCAAGTTTTGAATCTGGAAGGACCTCGAATTCTAGACCAATGGTAATAACTAGAGAAGCTCAATAAAAGCTAAAGTTTAAATTTTCCTGTTTCCTTTATAGATACGTACTTTTTTTTTTTTTTTAATTCAAAAGCTTCTTTAGCTTTCATCAATAGTTGTAAAGAAACGAACTTAAACGGGAAAAAATCAAAATAAACCACAAGCTCAATGACATTGAACACAAGTAAGGTTTATTTCTTACATTGAAAATCGTAAAAAAAGCTCACAAAACTTGCTTCAAATAGGAAAAAAAAAGTTAATATTTATAGGGAAGGATAAAAGTAGTGGAATTTCGAGAGAAAAACAAATTTGAAGAAAAATTCCTTTCAGCGCTGCACGTCATTAATATTTCTAAACCTCATTTTGATGCGTGTATTTTGTATACTTTCTTACCATTTTTATTCGAGAGAGGCAACAGTAAGATCACATTTTTCATATCAATAAATAAATGTTTGTATTTTCCCCCTTTTCTAGAAATCGTATTTGCTCACATGAATGTTGTGTGCGTGAGTTCTATATTCCTTCCGTAGCGTAAGATCTCAAAGGGTTTTGAACTTCAGATATTTAGAAAAATCATTAAGAAACTGAATGGAATTTAATAAATAAATTCATGCGAAGCTGAAAATACGTTTTAAAAAGTTGGTCATATAAAATAGGAAAATGAAACATTAAAACGTGTTTTATTTTTTACTGTAACGCAGCATTGCTAAAAGTGTTTAGTAAACTGCTTTGTTTCAACGTTTTTACATCTAGAGTTGTAAAATTAAAATGTACAATACAAAACAATCCTTAAAGAAACTTTTCTTAAAGACTTCAATGCATCATTACACCTAAAAATTAAAAAATAATGGTTGGGCTTCTTAAAGCTACCGATTTGGGAATATTAGACCTAAAGCACTCTAGCGAAGCTTAAATGAACACGCGAGTAGTTTTAGTTAGTTACTGTTACGGCTTGCATCATATACGAGCTTTGATTATTTAGTTAACTATACAAATCGTCAGCGAGATACCACAGAACAACTCAACTCAGAATAAGAACCCAGCGTTCTTTAGCTTTAGTACCGTCCTCGCTCACTTGCTTGGATAATGGTTTCATATTGGTAGAGCTTCCGCAGTGGGACACTTCTGTGTTCTTAGAACAGGATTTTCGTCCCTAAAATTAGAACTGTTATATCGGTTAGTTAACAATGATTGTTATTAACAATGATTGTTATAATCATCTTGTATAAATTGGGTAAATGGTGTATACATAGTTTTTCTAACTTCAAATTTCTCTTCATTGGAACCAAAATAGAGTTCGCTTAGAACACCAGCCGAATCAGCTACTGCTAGACGGGGCGGAAGCAAATATTCGCCCCGGGCGCTGTCATTTCTTACGGTGGATCTGCCAGCAGGTTCATCTAAAGAGGCAAGCGGGACAATCGCTACGTGCGCCGAGATAAGAGAGGGCGCCATAAACTAAAGCTTTTGCTGTAGTAAAATTAATTAATTAATTTTGAATTTTTTTTCTTTTTAAAAAATTGTTTTCAGAATGCAAATATATTAGATTTAATTCCAGTATTTTGTAGTACATATAGATTTCGAGTCACATGTTCAATTATCTAATAATTAATATGAAAATGTTCGTAACTTTATTCCGACATTCTGTGTGTGTGTGCGACAAAAAATACTCTTTCCTGAGAAGCCGTTCCAAGAGCGGAGCAAGCGGGGGGATCACCCCCGGCGCCAAAATATGAGACGGCGCCATGAATTATGGTATACCTGATATACTAATGGTATACTTGTGTATAATAATATAAAGTTTATGTTTGAGAATTTTGTGAAAGTAATCTTTGTAAACAGTGGCGTAAATAGGGATTGGCCGGAGTAGTTTTTTCCAGGGTCGTAACAGCAAACGGGCTGGTAATTTCAAAAGGGTAATCCCAAAAAAAATTATGATTTTTTTTAACTACCTTAATGACTTTTTCGTAACAAAAATATTAATAATAGAACTAACGGGAAAAAAACAATACTTTATCAAAAATTAGTTTGAATTTTCATATCTTGAATTTAAATTATGTTTTTTTTTTTTGCAAATCACGAATTGGGATAGGATCCAACTCATTGGATTTCTTGTTTCAACTAATGGCTTTTATCGCGGCCGTAATATGAACTCAAGACGTAAAAATTTAAATGAATGCCAGGGGGAGAGTTTCGCATTATGTTAATTTATGACATGTTGATTTATGACGTGTTTAGAAGAGGACGTCAAGGCAGACGTGATTAAGCAATTTATGATTAGCCTCTTACTTCATTCCACCTGACATAACACTTTGCGATTTCTTTCTATCTGGGTATATGAAGCATACTGAGTTTGTATCACCCCCTTAACTAATAAGCTTGAACAATTGAAAAATCAGATTATTGCAGCAATTTCTTTCTGTGGATGCGAATATGCTATAATGTTTAAATACAGGTGTGTTCCCGTTTGGGCGTCAGGTGGACTGCACATCGAACATCTTTTGAAAGATTTAAGCCCAATAGCAGAATTTGTTTATGCAATCTGTGACACAAGGTAAAAACTAAAACAAAAAGTCTGCAATATAAACAATTATTAAATGAGTTCTTAAAATCTAAATCGTCACCGAGAAATAATTTAAAATAATAATAAAATAGTAATAAAAAATATGCTGCGGATGCAAATATAAACATCCCGAAATATATTGTACAAATAAGGCACTTAGAAGCAAAGGGCTGCAAGTTCCAAATTAAAAATTTCGAGATATCTTATACCAATTGGATCGTTTCCAAAATTTTAAAAGTATTTTTTTCTGAAAGAGCATGCGTTAAAACATACGGTCTGACCATTTTTTAAATAATTTGTATAAGTTTAATATTAAAAAAAAACTTAAATCAGTGCGCTTTTATTGTTTACACTACTGTCGTGTGACATCACAAATGATGAAATGCCATTCAATGTTGCCATTCACAGAACAAAATATTTAATTCGCATCTTTACTCACGTGTATTGGCAACGGTATGTTTGATAGCAAGCGTAGAGCGCAATTTTAATTCGCTGCTTAATTATCATAAAGTAGAAACGTAGTAGAAAGATGCGCCAAATTGCATCATTTGTGACGTCATAAAGACCACGCCTTGTTTGAAAAATCGGACATTTTAAAAAATTAATAAAAAAAAAAACTTTTGCTGAAATGAAAGTATTTTCTGGGTCCATGTATTTCTATTTGCTCAATCTATCCATTTCAATGACTAAAAGTAGAACTTTTGACTGAAGGAAACCACCCCATTGTAGGAGAACTACTCCTCTGCTTTGGAGCAGGAGATAGAACTAGTGTCTCTTGCAATAGATGCTGTACTGCAGGAAATAGAAAAAAAATCAATGAAAGCATACCTAGATAATGAACTTCAAATACGTTTTTTGCAAAACTTTAAAAAGTCCACTTACCCCTTTACTTCGTACTGCCACAAATCTTCATTAGCTGAAATTTAAGAGTAGTTTCCTAAAACTCTTTCTTTTCCCCCAGCAAAAAAGTTTTTTTTTAAGATCTGCGATATGCGTTGTAGCGCCGTGCTGTTTCTGCTGCGAGGGATTTAATAGTGTAAATATTTTTCGTTTTTGCGCCACTTTTACTCTTACAAATATACACGTTCGGAAATGCACAATTCGTTTTGAATAACTATGCATATTGACTGATACTTGTCGTTAACTTGTAGGGTCCTTTAGGAGAAAGACTCATTTACATCAATGAAAACTAAAAAACGCTGTTCAATAATCTTTCACTACGACAAATGTCTGAGAAATGATGACAACGATGTTAAAGACATAATTTATGAAATGCTCTTGCGTTCAAAACAAATTTTTGTTTCGTGAAAAAATGTCCATATTTTCTTTTATTTCAAATTGGTCTTAACTTCTTCGACAGCCCTCGTATACATGCACATCGACAAACAGACTGAACGGCACAAGTTGGATACATCTAAAGATATTAGTTTCAAAATTTGTATTTTTATAAATTATATACTCATATTTTTACAAGATATTAATCCACATTTCATGTTTTTATTATATTTTTATTTATTTATTTTTTTTTTGATCAATCACGATTGCTTATTGTTCTTATTTGACTGTTATTTTATCATTTTATTTTCCCGCCAGCACCCTCTGCCAGCACCACCGTCGTGTCGTCCGGCCTCACGATGCTGCTCCTCTTGCGAAAACCGTCTCCAGGTTGCATCCATATCCCACACACGCACGCCTACACACACATACACACACTCATGCCTACACACAGACACAAGCACATATGCCTTCATACACACACACACACAAACGCCTACACACACGCGCGTACACACACAGCACTGCATACACAACACGCACACACATACATACATACACACATACACATGCATCCACACACATGCGCCTGCACAAACACACACATGCGCCTACACAAACACACACATGCGCCTACACAAACACACACATGCGCCTACACAAACACACACGCGCATTCATACACACACACGCTCGTGATTGCGAAAAAACATAATTTGAATTCAAGATGCCAAAAATTCAAATTAATATAATTTTTTTTATTTTACTATTTTTTTATTTGGAAGTATGCGGAAAGCAGTAATTTAAACGTTTTTTCTCAAATAAAGTGAAATATTAAGTGAAATGGTGCAATATTTACTCTGCTTTTAGCGCCAGCTATCTGGTAATGCTTTAACTTTGTCCTAAGATATGTAGTGTATTCCAGTCAGAAAAAAGTTATCTCTAAAGATTGAATCATATGATCATACAAGCAATTTTCCAAAATTGACTGCATTTTCAAATGTTGTAGTAAGTTTAAAATTATTTTTGTTATTATTAATAATACAGTTCTTGAAAAAACATCCTTAATATTTTTTGAGATCAACAAACATTCGTTGCAGAATTTTTTATAAAAATGTTAAGTTCATTTATATATTTAATGTTTTGAGCAATTCATCAAGTATATACAATATAAAGTGGATGGGGCAAAGTAGATTAGTTCATTTTCTTTACTTATTAAATTATTATTTAAGTCCCTTAAACGTTTATTTATTAATTCATTCTTTTGCATTCCTTCCTTTAATTCTTATTATATATTTAACCAGTCATTCATTTTTTTTTTCTTATTTATTCACTATTTTCTTCACGCATTTATTTATTCTCATATATTAATCGATTAACTAATTATTGTTTTTTGTACCATAATTTATTCATTTATTCATTCAATTGTTTATTTACTCATTTATTCGATCAAAAATATTTTTCATAATTGAATATCAAGTATGTTATGCGAAAAATATTTCATTTTTACTTTGTCCCATCAATTTTTAAAGGGAACAGTTTCCCCTTTTCAATGAAGGTAAAAACTGACTGCCAAAAATAAAAATAATAACGTTTTTTTTACGTTTTGTTGTAAAGTACATTGTTTTTCTTCATGTACTGCAATTTTCAAAATAAAATTCCGATTCCTTCATTTTGAAAAAGGTAAGTTATCTCAACTATTTCACTTTGCCCCACATTCCCCTACTCCAAGAATGCGGTTCTTCAAAGGTTCGTGCTAACATATCCAGTTCGAATAGATCTCAGATACTCTAGCTTCTTGATGAAGGTTTCAGTTAACTTCCAACTGTATAATGCAAACTTGTGAGTAGCCAGTAACACGCGATGAACTAATAGTATGTAAAGGAACTAACTTGTACTCGGAAATGAAAGTATTGTTTCACGCGACCACGCAATTTGTTCGAGATCTGTTTCATGCAGATTAAGATGCATTCTGTAATTGAATAAGTTTAAGTAAGGGATTAAAATACGACTGTTGAAATTAAAGACTGGTTTAAGCCTTAACATTGGATCAGCTTGTTAAGCTAATAATCCATTCAATTGGATCTGACACTGGTGATATACCATATATTTTAATTGATTAAATGGTTGTGTTATGAACTACTTAGTTCTTCTCTTTTACGTAAATTGCAAAATATTTCTTCTAAAATTACTAGAAAAGTGAATAATTCGATGTTAACCCACTAGACCTCATGCTTTAAGCAAAATGCTCCCACGAAGAAGAAAAAAAAAATGGGGGGGGGGGGTATTGTTGTACCAAGAACTTTATTTTTTTCTTCAAAAACTATTATTTTTTTTATACCACTAGGTGTTTTGAATTATTGCTAAGCATATAACTCCTTTTTAACCCGAGATTGCTCGCGCAGGGTATGACATACCCACATCTTCACTTTCAATAAAATTTCTCCCCACCTTTTTTTTGGAAGTGGACGATTACTTGAGTAGCTGACCCATAGGTCATAACCTTGAAGGGGTTGAAACGGTGGAGACATTCTAAAATTAGTTTCTTTGGAATTGATTTCTACGGGTGTACCATACCCTGCGCGAGTATTTCTGCTACAGTTCTGAACTAAAGCATACGCAATGCTTTCAAGAGACTTAAAATTAAAACTTGGATCTAGTGAAGACATTGCATCCCCTGCTAAAAAAGCGAAGTCAACGTACAAAAGTTGTACTGAAAGCCCCAATATGAAAGACAAAAACAAATTTGTGTGTGAAAAATGTGACAAACATTTGCATGGACCATTTGGCATGCATTTGTAAAAAAGAGTAGAAATTGAATGCAAGTCTTTTAAGAAAGTATTTTATAATTATACTCTTTTCTCTTTGAAACTTTTTGAAAAAAAAAAGTTGAACTCAAAAATACTAAAAAACCTCCTCCGGTATGAGATACCCTGCGCAAGCACTCCCGTTCGTTTTGGTCGCGCGAGCAATCTCGGGTTAAGAAAAAAAACAATATGAGTATTGTCTTTCTGTTCAAAAAATATTTGTAAAATTGTAGTGGCGTCAGTAATTTCAAGATACCGTGAAACAAACTAAAGAAAATTGTTGATAAAAGTTGATATCTTTTAATAGAAGTATGTGCACTTAAAATACAAAATCTTATCTTGAGATTAAAATTTGTGAAGTCTTGACATGTTTGCAGATATTTTTACAAATTCTCCAATTATTCAAAACTAAGTTCGAATGAATTACACCACTGTACTTTTAATCACTTTACTACTGCAACTATACGAAGTTGTACATGTACTTTACAGTGTATTACATCATGTATTTTACAGCGTGGAATGCAGAATTGTTCCGTAAGTCAACTCCTACTGCAAACAGCAACTAACCGTGACATGGTTTTTTGCAACTGTTGCTGAATAGCTTTGCAACAGTGCACAGCAGCGACCGACATTTTTAATTTATTGATACTTCCAGAATTACACAAAAAATATAATATACTGCCTAGTAAACATTTGATAAACTGAAAAATAAAGTATTTATCTCAAATATTATTCGTTACAGTTGTTGAGGCCGATGCTGTCGTGATAAGCACCAAAGTCGTATCTGCACTTTATATCAAAATTGAGTTACGGTTACCAGGTAATTCTGTGCCATATATGTAACCTAAAAACATGTTTAATGGTAAGTTGTGAATGGGAAATACATTTTAAAAGAAATCTCATATAGTTGCATCTGAGACAAATACATGGAGGCGCAAAACTTTAAACGGCTATTTGGCGTTTCAAACTCAGATGAATGTGTGACTTCTGCACTTAGCACGGAAGAATGGACAGTATGTTTTTTTGGTATCTTCCTATACATGTTCAGAAAAATGTACTGTTGCATTTTTATGTATGACAATTTATGAATTTCACCCTAAAAAAAGCTTTTGCTAACTAACAACCATAGAAATTTCTTTTATCTCGTATAGCTACAAAAATGTTCCAATCCTGTTTCTGAATTTGTAAACTTTTTGCGCTTCTTTTTCCTCAAATTATCACCTCTTAGTATTTTCATTTTTCTAGATTTTGGGGAAAAAGTTTAATTTCTACCATAAATTTAGACTGAATTTCGATCAAAAGTTAATCGCTTGACATTTTAGAACGAATAATAGCTATCGTAACAAGAAAAGGGAACATTCTGAAACAAAAAGAAATAAGTTGAGATTGTTGTAAGCCTTGCTCGATGAAGATTTAGTTACGTTTAGTAAAATGGATATTACATCTGCATTTTTTTTACGAATCAGTATGAACTGTTTAAAAGAAACGGAAATGAAAGCATAAAGTAAAAAGAATGTAAAAAAGGAACATAAACGCTGAAAGCTTTTTTGTGTCTTTGATCAAAGAACCTCAGCTCGTTAGTTGGAAAGACCGGAAACTCAATACACATAAAGAGAGAAATTAAGCTAAGATAGGGAAAATAACTGAAAAACGCATTTTTTTTAAATAAGATTAGAAAACGAAAAACGAAACAAATCAGAATCGTTAGTGTTTCGTTATGGGTGTTTAACATTACAAATGTGATTTGAGTGTTCAAAAAATGTGTGCCCAAAGGCGTATTTAGACTTAAATTTTTAAAAGAATAATGCATATAACAAGAAAAGGCTTGCATATTACGTAAGTACGCAACAAGGTTTGAAATGCATTCGGGATGCAATTGATGCTTTAAGATTAAATTAGAATTGTTTTGAAACTGTTCCGTGGCATGAAAATTTACAAATAATATGCTTCTAGTGTTTTTTTAATGGACTAAAAACAAGACAAATACGATGATGCTGTACATTTTAATACACAAAAACCAGAATAAGCACAATAATACTATGAATATTAATAGAATAAAAAGGGCAAAAGCATATGTTGACGCTACAAATTTTAAGAGATTAAAACAATAACTAATTAAATATATAATTAGATTAAACCGGGAGAAGCACTATAAACTTTATACTATAAATTATATCTCAGCAAAAGCAACCCTGTTGTAAAAATTTCCCCGCCAAGAAAACCTTTAACTCTTCCCCACAAAAAAGAAAGCCTTCATCCTAAACAAAAAAAACATCTGCCTTAAAAAGTCATGATATCTAGTTTGCCCGCCAAGTATCTGCCACACTATCCATCCTCCCTACTCTTCTCTCTCATCACACCTACTTCCGTTAGAACCTCCTCCCACCTTCAACTCCTCAGAAATATGGATAGATCCTTTAAATTGGTTATCTTATTTGGCGGGAAGCTTTTCTAATTGTTGGTTGCTTGGTGGTTGCTTGGTGAGCAAAAAATACTGTTTTTGGTAAAGGATTAAATGATACAATTAATTAAAAAAACCAAAATACAAAATCATTTGTACCCGGAAATTTATTAAAACGATAAATATTTAATTAGGAAAATTATGTGGGCATTGGGTTACGTGATATTTGTCCCTCTTGTATATCTTTGTTAAAATGTATTTAGCTCAATTTAATACCTGACACTAAACACCTGACACAATAAACCTTTAAAACAATTGACGTCCTTTGCTTTGAATGCAGCAAAATACTTCTTTGGAAAAACCCAATTTTTATATTTACTTTCCGTTTAAAAATAAACAAGATAGTGCGTTGTTGTTTTTCGTAGTCTTTATCTATTTAGAAGAAGCGTTGAAGTTTGAAGAAAATCTTTTTTTCTCAGAAACGCAAAATTCCTTATATTTCCGTATTCAGTGAACCGAGAGGATTCTCTTTGATTCGATTTATTCGATAAAAACTGAGCAGAGCGCGAAAATCAAAGTTGACACTCGGTGGGATTTTCTAAAATTCGATGTTAAGCTCTTTCTCTTCAAAGCTACTTCATCTCGATAAAACTCTAAAACTTTATATTTTCATAAAAAAATGTATTTGAAGCATTTTTATGACAAATAATATATTTATTCAAAAATAGTATTGTGCACAAAGAAAACATATGCGCTACATTTTGACCATCATATGCATTTAATGCTACTCCTTACGAAGGCTAAGTAACGTATTTAGCTATATAATACCACACACATATTTCCATTTCGTACTTATTGTATTTACATTTCTTTTTGTTTCATTACAATATTTTTTAATGTAATAATTTTTCCGTATTTCAAAATTTCAACACGCCAAGAAAAATAGCCCCTGAAAAGGAACATGTGAATGTTATGTAGTTCTGTTCATCTTTAAGAGGCCCTAAAACTAATTAGCGACGGCCCCAAAACCTGTAAATTCGTCTTTGTACATTAATCGGCGACGCTCAATTATACTTTGCGTTTATTAAAAAAAAATCTGGAAAAAAAAAAGAAAAAGAAACTGTCCCCGGTTAACGAAATGAAAATTTTTCTTCCAGTAAAACTAGAAACGTCTTTAAATTTATGTTGTTTTGAAAATGACTGCTACTCCAGCTGTTTGATGAAGGTTATACTGCGTACATTATTCGTTTAAAGTACTGAAGAATTTTCTTGTTGGTATACTAAAAGTGTGGAATTAAATACGTGAGTTGAAAAACAATAGAAACGCTTCAAATTAACTCTAGTTATTATACCCAAAAAGTAATTTTTGTCAGCAAAATATTTTTATGCTCACTTTTTACAAGTGAAACTTTTTGCACAAATTCCATGAATCCTTTTTTAATATTCAGCTCAAATTAAGTTGCATGGTTTAATTCCGTTATTATTATTTTTTTTATTGATCTGTCGTGTTAAGCACAAAAGTCGTATCTGTTTTTTTTTTAATTTTTATTATTATTTTTTTTAAATCAAAATTGAATTACGGTCCCCAGGTGTTTTTTGTCCCATATTTCACCTAAGTACAATGTTTAATAGTCATTCGTCAATTTGAAATGATATTTAAAAAAAATTCTAAAAAAGTTGCATCTGAATCAAAAACATGGAGGCGCAAAACATTAAACAAAAATTTCTCATTTCAAACTCAGCTGCAGATACGACTTTTTTGCTTAGCACGCCAGTGCGTATCTCACACTGCCGCTCCCAAGCATTTATATTCTTTCATCAAAATACATTGTATTCAAAAGTTTAATTTTTTCGTCATGGCTTCAATTGCGGATGAAGCGGTAAAACTCACTTGTTAAAATAACAGTTTTAATAATTAATAAAAAAATCATTTGAACTTTAGACTTCATCGCAAATAAGACTGTTAATATTCCGCCATTACAAAATAATTTTCGCGAACCCCCTTTGATCCTGTAGCGAACCCCTGGTTGGGAACCACTGCTCTAAATAATGCATACAGCACATTAGTAAGATTAACGTATCCAACTCATTATTTACAGTAATTTCTACTAGCCAGCGTGTCAACTTTTTTAATGCAAACAAGATTTAAATGTTCACTTGGAAAAAAATAACCTCCTGACTTTATTAATTGGAAACTATGTTTTAATTTTCCTGAATTTTTTAGTGGTTTTGTTTAGTAAAAATATGCATCATCAGAGTCTTTAACACAGAATGCCATGTTGGAAGATATGCCTCAATTTTTGCAACGGTTACTTTCAGTTTTTTGCTTAAAAGATATTGTGTCATACATGTTTCTGTAAAACAAGCATTTTGTAAATCTGGATAATCACCGGTGTATGTCAACAATCAAAGAGCAAAGACGTCGCTGAAAGAAATAACATTTCCATTAAAACACTGGTGAATTTTGTCATTCTTTAATTTTGCAATAACCGCAGTAACCTTTCACAGTATGCTTTAAACTTATACATAAATGCCATATACCTAATATTGTTTTGAGAAGTTAAAGAAATTTACTGTAAGAAATTGTTATGTAGTAAATATTCGATGTAAAATGCATTTTTCCTTTCAAGTCCTACTCCAATCATTATTTGATTTTTTTTTTTTTTTTGGAAACGTACTTACATTTAATACAACATTTAACACCATCTACATTATTTTTGAAATTTAATATCTTAAAAATAAATCGAAAATGGGGTTGTTTCCTTCAGTCAAAAGTACTACTTTTAGTCACTGAAATTGATAGAATGAGTAAAAAAAATAACATCGACCCAGAAAATACTTTAATTTTCCCAACAGTTATTTTTTAATTAATTTTTTTAAATGTCCGATTTTGAAAACAAGGCGTGGTCTTTATGACGTCACAAATGATGTCCTTTGACGCATTTTTCACTGCGTTTCCACGTTATGATAATCAAGAAGCGAATTAAAATTGCTCACTACGCTTGCTATCAACCATATCGTTGCCAATACACGTTAGTAAAGATGCGAATTAAATATTTTGAGCTATGAATGGCAACACTAAATGGCATTTTATCATTTGTGACGTCACACGACAGAAGCTAAAACAATGAAAGCGCACCGATTTAAGTAATTTTTAAAAAATATTAAACTTACACAAGTTATTTAAAAAATGGTCAGATTCTATGTTTTTAAGCATGCTCTTTCAGAAAAAAATACTTTTAAAATTTTGGAAACGACCCCATTTTATACTTTTCTTCAGATTGAATCTTGAGACTTTAGCAGCATGTTTGTTGTTGAATGATTGTTTCGCTCCTTACCGCAGAAAAGTCTGAGCTCAAAACAAAATTTACTTGGAGTGGTACTTTCGTTCCGGAAACGTATACTTAAGTTAACATTAAAATTCAGAACTATTTTAACAGAATAGTGTAGAACACACGCAAGATCTATTGAAAGCTGATGGCGCTTTCGGTGAAGAAAGAATACGTGCCGAGTATTTACACGTTATGCAAAGTATAGAAGGAAATTCAGTTCGTGCGAGGGCTTATTTACATATGATTTATATCCACTGTTAAACCAAAAAGTATTGATTCGCATTATTTCCAAGAATAGCGGTATTCATTTAGTGGCATGGTTTAAGTACTTGCGTGTTCAGTTTTGTGACTGGAAATTCTTTGTATAGCCCTCGAGTCCTAATTTGATGCCTCATGAAATTGGGATATACGTTCCTTTTTGGTACTGGTCCGAAGCTTCTTTCATGACCGTAATTTGCTCAGAACTCGGTATTCATTTCCTAGTTATGTTTTGAAGTAATGCTTTTAATAAGCATTTTTTTTTTTTTTTGAGAATTAGTTTGTTTTCTTACAATAATTCAATCATTTTGCAACGTACTTTTGTAACCATTTTGAAAATCGCTGTAACGTAAATTTATACGTTTTTTCTACTCTTTTGTAAATAAAGTCCGATTTCAGTTTAAAAAAAAATAAAACTCAAGACGCTTAAAAACATCTAAAATTTAACATCATGAAAAGTAAAAGAAAACATAAAGAGGAATTGCCGAATAATATTTAAAGAAACTAAAGTTCATAACCATAAAATAATCAAAATAATCAATTAACCAACGTGTTGAAGCACAAAAATTTTTAATTAACAATTGCAGTAATTTACAATTTTTGTGCTTCAAATTGTTGGTTAATTGATTGTTTTAATTATCAGTACAAAGGTATTTATTCGTTATATATAATTATTACAACATTATATTATAACATTAGAATTATAACTTATTCATTTTCAAGAGTCAAAATTAAACAAAAACAAGTCTAAATAAAACTAAATGTAATGGGGCTGGTTTCCTTCAGTCAGAAGTACTACTTTTAGTCATTGATATGGATAGAATGAGCAAAAAAAAAAAAAAAAAAACATGAACCCAGAAAATACTTTTATTTTCCCAACAGTTTTATTTTTAATTCTTTTTTTAAAATGTCCGATTTTTCAAACAAGGCGTGGTCTTGATGACGTCACAAATGATGCACTTTGTCGCATCTTTCTAATACATTTCCACGTTATGATAATCAAGCAGCGAATTAAAATTGCGCTCTACGCTTGCTACCTACCATATCGTTGCCAATGCTCTTGAGTAAAGATGCGAATTAAATATTTTGTTCTGTGAACGGCAGCATTGAATGGCATTTCATCATTTGTGATGTCACACGAGAGAAGTGTAAACAATGAAAGTGCTCCGATTTAGTATTGTTTCTAAAATAATAAACTTAAATAAATTATTTAAAAAATGGTCAGATCCTATGTTTTTAAGCATGCTCTTTCAGAAAAAAATACTTTTAAAATTTTGGAAATGACCCCATTAAAAAAATGAGCTTGAAAAATGATATAACAGACATCATATAGCAGTTTCTTTCTGCGCCACGTACAGTCAAAATCAATTTTAAGGTGGAGTCTGAATAACGTTTGTACGTGGAGGTATTAAAATGTAAAATACCGTTACAGATCTTGTTGAATAAGAATTTTGCAAAGCAACAATACTCAATCCTCCCGAATTTGATTTCTCATCACATATAATTTTGGTTACAGTTTCCACACATTGCAAGCAAAAACATGCCTTTGCCGGCTAAATTGGACGCAGACAAAGTGAAGCTCTAAATTGAATGTGAGATTAAGTTATAGTATAGCTCTGATAAGTTGGTCCGTGTCCTTCAAAATATTGATCATTTTTTAGAGGGTTCAGAGAAAAGGGGAAAAGTGTTATTAATGCCATTTCAGTTGGAATGATTTCGCAAAACTACTACGAAAGTAATCCTTCTCAACTCAAGGCTCATCTAAACATCCCCAATTGCCATCAAGAGAGGTAAACCTTGCAAAAGTCACGTATCAACTACACGGAGTAGCATTTTACTTATTGCCTCGAATCATATTCTGTGTTTTCTCCTGTGTTTTTTGCGTCCTTCAAGAATTTAAACAGTGGGGTTGAAAGAAAATAGTTACCACTGAGTATTCTAGAAACTTTAGGTGATGCTACAAGCATCGGTCATGGAATATGAATGTATGGTAACGCAATTTTTGAAGGAAACTGCTTCATTTGATCCGCTTCGAAAATCAGAAAGGTATATATTTAGCGTTATAAGGTTCCGCCTTTGGAGTTACTTTAAAACTGATGGTAATTGGCCAAACATGAAACAGCAACATCATCAACAACAACAACAATAATAATAATAGTAATGATAATAACAGTAATAATAATAAAAGCAATAATAATAAAGCAACAACGATAACAAACATTTTAAAGAAATAACAATAACAATAATTATAAAGTAATAACAATAGCAATAACAATTCTAATACTAGTACTGCTAATTAAAAAAAATAATTTTAACAATAATAATAAGAACAATAACAATTATTTGCAATTGTAACACATTGATAAAAATAAATAAGTAAAATATTTTTTCGACGTGAAAATTTGCTGGCTTCAGTCCCGGAGAAAAAAAGTAGAAAATAAATGAAGGAGACTAAAAAAAAAAAAAACCCACATAAATCAAGAAAATCCCTCATTTTTTACCTAACTTGTACTAAAAAATACCTTAGAAATTAGTGCATTATTTAAAATCCCTACTTACATAACATTTTACGATGTTTGTAGGATATTTCACTGTTTTCATTTACCTGAGTCTCGTAAGGCTTTCCTAATGGGGTTGTTTCTTTCAGTCAAAAGTAGTACTTTTAGTCACTAAAATTGATAGAATAAGCAAAAAAATAAAAATAAAAATAAAATAACATGAACCCAGAAAATTTTTTCATTTTCCAAACAGTTATTTTTTAATTATTTTTTTAAAATGTACGATTTTTCAAACAAGGCGTGGTCTAGATGACGACACAAATGATGCTTTTTGGCGCATCTTTGTACCGCGTTTCCACGTTGTCATAATAAAGAAACGAATTAAAATTGCGCTCTACGCTCGCTATCAACCATATCGTTGCCAATACACGTGAGTAAAAATGCGAATTAAATATTTTGCTCTGTGAATTGCAACACAGAATGGCATTTCATCATTTGTGATGTCATCGGCAAGAAATGTAAACAATGAAAGATCACCGATTTAAGTAATATTTTAAAAATATTAAACTTAAACAAATTGTTTAAAAAAGAGTTAAATCCTATGTTTTTAAGCATGCTCCTTTCACTTTTAAAATACTGGAAACAACCCCATTATTTTTATAGGAGTAGAGTGGAGGGGCGGTTGTGGCAATTTCATCTGCGATGATCACCTACAAAATTGTTGACATTTAATTACTTCACTTCAAAATTCACGATTATCGTTTCATCACATTAAGTTCATTGAGACCATAGTAAATAAAAATACCAAACGAGTTTTTTTTTTTTTTTTTTGCATCATTCGAAAACATTAAACTTAAGTTTTTTTATTAAGATAAAAACTCTGCGTAACATTAAAAGCACATTTTCCTATGTGTATTTAAAAAATTGGAATTAAGACAAATTGTCCGTCAGGGAAGAAAAAAAATTCAGCAACATATTAATGTTTCTAGAAAAATACCGCATTACATTCTTTTTGGAATAGAATTTATCGATAAAAATAAATTCTATTCTTGATATATCTTGATATAAACCATTCCAAGAAAAAGAATATACGGAAAAACGTTACTGCTCTCCATATTTGCTTGTGATATTTGCCAAGATATATCTTAACATTGGAATGTCTCAATGAATTTTGAACAGGAAAGAACCGAAGATATATATTTTAATGAATTGTTTTAGGAATTCTAAACGATGCCATTTTGTTATAAAAGTGTATTGCTCCACATAATTTCTTTTGCAGTTGTGGTCCCCAGGACTGTGTCTCGTAATTTACTAAGCAATGTTAAAATGTATGTTCTTGTTTTGATTTTATTAGGAATAACGTTATCTGATATAATATTAATTTCATTAAATCTATTGTTAAACAAAAATGTAGCAATACAACAGAATCTCGATAACTCGAAGCCGTATAATTCGAATATTCCTTTATCTCGAAGCTTTCTTTCAGTTCCTAAATAACTTTGTGTTTTCAATACAAAGTTGTTTCTATATCTCAAATGTACTTCTTTTAAGTCAAATGATTTACGAGAGTTTCACTTCTATTTTATACATAAAAAGGCAACCAAAATAAGAAAAATCATTGGTTTTTTTTTTCATTTAACACATTGGTTTTCTTATCAACTTGTGTAAGGGTGGTAATTTAGTTACAATATTGCTCTTTAAGGCATGCTGTGTTTCAGGATTACGTAAAAAGTAGCCGATTGGGCTACTTTTTTCGTGGCTGACGCCCAAAATTTTTCTTGCTGTCTGATCTTTGAAAAACTTAAAATTTTGCCAAAAATTTGAAAAAAAAAGTAGCTTTCATTATCTAGATAACTCAAATAATCTGCTTTTAGAACAAAAAGACGCTTAAAAGCAGTACGATTGGATCTACGACGCACACACTTAATAAAGGTTTAAGATGCGATAAAAAATTAAACTACCTTCCTTTTTCGAAGTATCTTAATAAAATTCATTATCTGTAAAGATATTTTTACGTAGTACTAATAATTAATTTCACCCAAACTATACTTCTTATAATCCATATAGTATACACTATTCCCAAGAAAAAAAAATCTTCAGAAGGCTAGGGAAGGAATTTGTGAAAGCTCGAACTACCGATTACTTGAGGGTTTTAGCCGGTCCCTTGGAAGTTCGAGTTATCGAGAATTGACTGCATATTGCTGCATTGTTTTGAACCAATAGGGAAATTAGTTACAGCTGTATAAGATTCGGGAGTGTTGTGGTTAGTTAAAATTGTATAATCGTCATTAAGCAAAATACTGTCTCGTTAGGAAGTCTAGTTCCTGATAGCTTTTCAGGTCAATTTTCATTTCTGATTCTGAAATAGGGCAAACCTAGAAAACTCTTATTAGTCATTCCACCCGTAATAACACATTTGCAGCATTAGTAGTCTCTTCCATCTTTGTAAAATCCGGTTCTTCAAAGCACTCAACACCTTGTATACTAGTGCTATCTACTTCATCGTTGAGGAGGAAGTCATGAAATTCCAGAGTAAATACTAAGTGATTATATTGCAAAATTTACCCTTTAAAGAAATAATGTCTGATACACCAAGTGGTTAATCCAGGGGAGTCCTGAGTTCCACCATTTTCATGTGAGAGGGAAATTTCTTTCCCGGAAAAGCTGTAGCGGAAGGCATTCCAGCATCAATTCACTTCCGGATATATTTATATTTTGTAGGTTTAACTAAAACAATGAGTTCTGGAAAACTAGAACACATGTGTTACTTTACAATTTTTAATGACTGAGTAATTTTTCTGCGTTTTTATATTGTGCATTTATACAATATTTTTATTAAAAAAAACTATTTTATTTCGATTTACAGTGTTTGGAAAAGTCGACTAGCATACTGTCAACTACAGTTTGTATAAACGGTTTTCTTAAAACAAGAGTAATGTTACTTCTCATCTAAATAGACAAACGATCAAGTATTTTCTGCCACATAATTAACTTTACAAAATTAACAAACTTGTCTGTAACATTGACCAACCTTTTATACTTGTTGCCTTAATGTAAATATTTTTCAAACATTGACGTAATGATGAAGCTAGTTTTTACGTATGAACTTTATAACAACTGACGCATCTAATAATTATATAAACTTATACGATAAAATAGACATGAAGGTTTAAAGTCAGCAATTTACACTATTTCTTCATTTACTACGCAATTGTTAACTAAATTTAATTTATGGATTAGCGAGAACTCGCATCTGAATTTTTGACACGAGTGCTTGAGTGGGAAAAAGCGTGATTTTCCAAATTAGAAACTCACTTGCTGAGTGTCCGACGTTGAACGGTCTACATCAAAATAAAAGTTGTGTCGAGTGACGAATGTTCAACAATCAGGCTTAAATAAAGTTTTTTAAAGAAGAGTAAAATTTCGCTTCATTCTGTATAAAAGAGCAGACTTATGCATCAAAATTTGAATTTAGACCACTTTGGATTTTTCCTAAATTCAAAAATTTAGTCACTGTTAAGTATTAATTGGCATAAGAATTCCGCTTTATGATGTTTTTGGCAAAACTCCTCTACCCATACTGGGTGAAAAATCCCCTGTGTGAATTTCTGAGCATTAAAAAATCTCTGCCGAATTGGGTGAAGATCCAACGTAAACTATGGATTTGCATTTTTTTTTAATTTGAGTTTTAATTATTGATACCTTTGTACTTGCCATTTCTAGCTCAACTGTGGATCTGAATTAGGAACAAGAACAAACACATACAAACACGCATTCTCATATATTTCCTTAGAAGATTGATCATCTTTTTAAAGTTTATATACATCGGGTGATACTTTTCTGAGCTTAGATCTTCAATTATTTCTAAAATTACATTTGCATGCAATTTACTTGCAGTTTTTCTTTTTTTTTTTAAATTTCAGTTAAAAGCTTCAAAAACGTCTCCTTTTGCAGTCAGTTGTTCCCCTAATTCCTCTGAATCTTCACTTCCAGTATGTATATCACGAAAGTGTAAACATAAATAAAAATAAAAATGCTTAAATGAAATAATTCAAACAAATTCAGTCCTACATTATTTTCCCATGAAACCAAGCAGTCCGATTACTATAGTTTGTGGAAAATTTCTTACCATAATAATCTAACTAAGGAATGATTTTTTTCAGAGAAAAGCATGAAGAAAATGTCTAAATATAAAAAATGGAAAACTATTCAACTATATAAGTATTTGTTATATAATTTTAAGTATCATAAATCATTTTCCAGCAATCCATATGTTAAAAATATCGATATAGGAAACTCGTTATGTTCGGAACCTTTTGGAACGGAAAATATTTTTTTTTTCATTTTTAGAATTTCACTGATTTATGGACTCGTGTGGGGTCAAAAACAAGTACCTTCTCATAAAAACGACTTGTTGAAAAGAATATAAGAAAAGAAAGTTTGGAAATTTCTTAAGCACTCATGTACCAACCGCTGGCAAAGTCAGCTAAAAACAGCTGAAATCTCTATTTAGCCCTTGAGTTTTACCCTTTAAGGGGTCACAGTACCTCAAAAATGATCAAACGATCAAAAAAATTTTATTGCTTATTTCAAAACTACAAATTATGCCAAACACAGGGAAAAAGTTTCATCGCTTTACTTAAAATATTCAAAAAGTTATGAGTAGTTTTAGGTCATGCTCGCTATGCGTTCTTATGCAAAAGAAAGATTGCTTTTTCTCGGTGATCGTTTTTTTGTGTTTTCATGTCATTAGAATCCCTAAGGATTTTTTCAATTAAAGATAGCTTTAAAGTAATACTTTCTGCAGTCAGAATAATATATTTGACAAAACTCTGCACTGGATAAGCATTTTATAAATTACTCAAATATTTAGAGCATGTTATACCTTTAAAAACAAAATTTTAAAAAAAGTTACGATTTTTTACATAATTAATCACAGAAAATGTTCCAATACATTTATAAACAAATGAATGCACAGATTTTTAGAGTTGAATATTGTGATTGCTTATCAAAAATATTTTTTTTAATAAGTGCAAAAACAAAAAAGCCTTAAAGATTTTTAAAAATTGAAATTTCCCTAAATTTTTTGATTTTTTAAAAATGTTGGCAATATTTTAAGATTTTGAAAATAAATTATTGATTGCGAAATGAGTGTGTTTGTTATGGTTTCAAAGAAAAACGCAATATTCATAAATTTAAAAAAATGTTCAAAAGGTACTGTGACCCCAAATGCATAATGTTGCCATTTGACAGCATTCCTAATCATGTCTTCTACAATACTGTAAGAACAAAGAGAAACTTTGTAGTTGACAAAAACCAAAAAAAAAAAAAAAAACTACTTCCTAAACAGGCTATGAAACCATTTTTAATCTTTTAAGTGCACCAGTCTGATAAAAGCAAAAATAGGTTCTTTTTTTGACATTTTCGAAAGGTGGGAATTTGTTTTTAAACTTGACTGCACTTGAAAATGTCTACTTCTCCTCATTTTATGACGAATAAAATTTAACTACTACTTAAACAGTTAGACAATTTAATAATTTTTATCCATGTTTTGAGACATTTGGTGGTAATTTATTTGCTGTTTTTTCAGTCAAAGCAGGATGTTGCCAACTAGTTGTTTAACCATAGGTAAACCATCCCTAAACTAAAATGTGACTTTTTAAAATATTTTCTTATGATTTAAACAACAGTTTAACGCTGTTTTTGTGTGATTTTAAAGTGTGTTTATAAATATCATGCATCTCAGGGTTAAATAAATAAAAAGGAAACGTGTTAAGGTCGTTTTCGACCTCGCACGAGCGTAGATTATGTCAATATCGACGTAGATTATGTCAATATCACATTTTTTGTTCTTAGTAATTACAAGGGTGTCTGCCTGTAGCAACAGCGCATCCTCCTTAAATATCGCAAAGGCACCCCAAAAGCAAGAGCTCCCTCCCCCCCCCCCTAAAAAAAAGTGCAAATACCTCCTAAAACACTCCTCTCAAAAATTCAATAACACAGTTTGCACCATTAGCCCCCATAGGTAATTATGTCTACAAGCATCTCAATTGCCTATGAACAAAAAATATCATAGAATGCGGTAAGGTTAGCTGTCGTTCTCTTATTAATCTAAATTTTCTTTTTTTTTTCTTTAAACATTATCACTATATTTTTTCTTCCTTTTACAAAAAAGGAATTATTGTATTCGCGAAAAAACTTTTACTCGAAATTCGGCTTTAATTTCCATTTTGCTCACCCCCGAATGAATGTTGAGTTTTTTTTTCAATCCGACCACACGCGGATAAGTGCCTAAGAACGTTAGACACTCGAAATATCCATTTTGACATTCCCCGAGTTAATTACAACGACTTTTCTCGTGACGTCCGTATGTACGTATGTATATATGTGGGTATGTGCGTATTTGCGTATGTGCATATATGCATATGTGCGTATGTATGTCACATAACTCGAGAATGGTATGTCCTAGAAAGTGGAAATTTGGTACGTAGACTCCTAGTGGGGTCTAGTTGTGTACCTCTCTTTTTGGTTGCATTCGGATGTTCCAAAGGAAGTGTTTCAAAATTTTTTGGAGGGAAATAAATGTTAATTTCGATGAAAACTCAAGTGGTGTTATAATTTGGTGTACACTTGGCGATATATCACCAGTCTATTGGTCGCCATGTTTTTTCGCCAACTTGGCGACAAATTTTGCGATTTTTTTTCTCAAGTCTGGTTTTAAATTTTCCACTATTTTTGTTTGTTTTTTTTTCTTTTGAGAGTTAACTATTGAATCACATTAAATTTTCCAATAATGGAGAAATAACATTAAATTGGTGTAAAATAAAGTCATGTGATGCACACATCAGCTCGTTTTAATGCTGCTATAATATATTGAATAATGACCAGTACGGTATTTTCCATAGCGATTTTCTCTTAAAACGCTCCAATGCATAGGTCTTCCCTTTTGACTATTTTTATCATGATGCATTTCCGCATAGAAATTGTGATACTCTTTTGCAAACGTAGAACTGCTCCCATTGGAAAAACACAGAAGACCGTAAAAATGTAGAGCTTCAATACTTCTAGGTGCTACTTATTCAAATGCCGCCTCATAACAATTTGTTATAAAAGTGGTGGAAAATGTTTTTTCGCCACACCGTGTTATAGAATATTCTTGCGAATAAAGGTATTCTTCAGAGCTCTGAATTTATATTCGGAAAGTTTTCTACCAATAGGAATTTAGTGCGATTTCACAAAATGCCTAGAATTTACTCTGTTCAAATGTAATTTATTCAGACATTTGCATTTAAGAAGAGAACAAAATATCAGTTTGCAAAGTTTCAAAAGCTATAATGCTATTCCAATGCGTAAAGAAATACGTTAATGTAATCAAAATTGTCAACAATTTTAGTTATACGAAATGAAGCGTTTGTATAAAATGACAACAAAGGTGGCAAAATATTCTAGAGAATTATATGTATTAAATATTTATTCAAATTTATGTTGCATTTGTTCAATATTCATTACAGGATAAAAAATATTGCGCATCATATTGTGTATTATTCAAGGTAAAAATATCTGATTTTTTGATATCGGGAATACAATAAATACCTGAACAAAACTTGTTGTTAGCACTATTAGTAACTCAAAAATTTAAAATGAAAACCACAAACTAAATTGAATTTTATTATTCCCTTTATTTTAGCTTCAAGAAATCAATTGTTATATTAGAAACATTTTCTTGTAGTCTATATTTATTTTAATAAATTGTGATAAAAATGTATTTACTTAAATGAACATCGTTTTCAAAGCGCTGTTCTCACAGAAGCTGTTTGCGAAACCTTATACCCCATTTTAAATGCAGCACTGTAGGACTACTGTGCGTAAAAAATTGATCAGCCTTTACACTTCAAGAATAATATGAAAATGGTTATGGAAAAAAAAATTCAAATGTATTTTACTTGTATTAAGTTTTCGCAAGCAAAAACTACCTAAAAACATTCAAACTTGGGTGCGAAAGCTTCAATAAACAAGTTTTCCTTCTCAGACACGGTTGTCCCAGAAAAGAAGAAGAAAAAAAATTGAAAGAAGTACAATAGTAACAAAAAACAGCCTCTTGAATTTGAGGAGTGGAGGTAAAATACTTGCGTATTTCGACATTGAAAAGTTCTTAATATATGAAGGGAAGAATTAAATGACATATAAAAATACATAACTTTTATTTTTGTAATGATGCTTTAAAAGAATACTACGCGTTTTTTGTTCTCCTAAAAAAATGTTTTTAACTATTAATGGACTTCATGGGTTTTTTTTTTTTTTTTTTTTTTTGAGCAATCACGATTGCTTATTGCTTTTATTTGACTGTTTTTGGCGTTCCTTTGATTTTTCCCACCAGCACCCTCCGCAGCATCACCGTCGACCGGCTCCTCACGATGCTGCACCTCTAGCGAAAGCCGTCTCCAGGTTGCATCCATGTCCTACTCGCACGCGCATACATACACAACTACACCTACACACACACGCACACACACACAAACACATACACACACCTACACACATATACAAACACATACACACACTTACACACACGCATACATACAGACACCCACACATACACACACAAAAACATACATACACACACATACACAACTACCCACACATTCATGCATGCACACAGACACAAACACATATGCCTACACACACATACACATACCCCCCACACACAAACACACACGCCTACATACACACACTCGTGATTGCGAAAAACATAATTTGAATTCAAATGGCAAAATTCAAATTAATTTTTTAATTATTTTTTTTTTTTACCACGCCTGTAAACAAGACATTTTCAAACGATGTATTTATTTCTCAAAAGCTTTGAAATCTCTATTTTACCAATATAAAAGTATGCTATGTGCTACATTGTAAGTAGAAGTAAATATTATTCATAAACAACTCATTGTGACTAAAATACTTCGCCTGAAAATTTTAATGAATGGTGAAATTCCCATGTTGCTCCGGTTTCGGTGGAAAACGAAGAGGTTTAGTGCTAATCTCACCCATAAGGAAGGGCATTAGTTATTAACGATAAGCAAATAAAGTGAGATTTAATGCTGCCTTTAATTAATAGCTTTTACCAAAACTAGAAACACATTGTATGTAAGATAATGGGTTTAAACACAAAAAAGAAAAACTTTATTTATTATAAGCTTTGCAATGCCAACTACTCTTATGTTTCGTGGAATTTAGCTTGTCTGGATACAAAGCCAGATAATTCACTACTGTGCCGCTAAATATCGCTCTTTGCGCTTTAAAATACAAATAGGGAAATTTTATTTGGAGTAATGAAACTCATAGTTTGAAAAATACTACTAAATTGAATTGTATAAGATGACATAAATATTACGATTAATGGTACTGTTTTAAAAGTGGTTTTCAATGATGTAAAATGAATTTTTTACGATTTTAATAGATTTTCTTAGAAAGGATTAACTAAGTTTTTGAACCGGAGATTGCTATAAAGTATTTTTGTTTTTTTTGCAAAAAGCAATTTTCAAGCTTTAAATATATAGTTATTACATTTTAACTAACTGGATAGCATACGATATGTAAACTAAGGTGAAGAAATAATAAACAGGCGTTGAAAGAACTAGTGAACTGCTAATAATATACTCCCTCGTTTTCCATTTCATACAAAAAAGAAAGTTTTAATAAATTAAAACCAAATATAAAAAAACCTAAAAATTCAAGCTTTTCTGTGACAAGTATCAGGTGCAAAGATGCTAGGTTTCAAGCGTTATGTATTTTATGGATTATAAACTTTTAATAATAAGAAGAAAAAGTAAGTAGAGAAAAAGGTATGCATAAATTAGTCACTTTAAACTACATTAATTCATTTTTGAACGGTTTAAAGATAAGTGAACATTGTTTACACACAGGACGTATAACTTATGCCGAAACAGAATGCCAACCTTGACTCCAAATGGCAAAATAAATAAATAAATAAATAAAAAAGGGTTTGACGGCGCAGAAAAAACAAATAACGACGACGCACAAGTTCGAGGACGCAGATAAAATAAAATAAAATTAAATTAAAAAAAATGTCCATAGGCAGGTAATGGAAAAAAGAAGGAGCTCAGGTTTAGGGGAAGAAAAAAAAAAATAAAAAAAATATTAAGAAAATAAAAAAAGAAATAAGCGAAGATGCTGAGGTTCAAAAGTAGCAAAAAAAAAAAGAAGACTCACAGGAGTGATACAGGGGCGGACTGGGTCCCCCAAAAGGGTGCCAATCTTGAATTCAAAAGGGCGCAAGAAAAATAAAAGAAAACAAAGGCGCACAGAATCCGACGGCGCAAAAAAAAAAAAAAAAAAAAAAGCCGCACAGGCTTGATAACCCAAAATAAAAGATACAAAAAAAAAACACTCTTTAATTAATTAAATGATTACATTAATTATTGAACAGTCCGTCATGCCCGATGCAATGCCTAATGAACCTGTTACTAATTTCACCCAGCAACAACGTATGTTGATTGCAATTAAATCTGAGAATAGTCGTACAGAAATAGCAGAGTTGTGGATTCCTTGAACGTCGCCTTATTTATTAATTACTTAATTAATATTCTTTATTGTTCAACTGTACATTTTGCCCACTAAAGTGTTTTTGACTAAGAGAAAATAAAATCCAATTAATTACAACATCGCATTGTCTTACCTTTGATCAATAGCTAACCTGCTTTTTCTCTGAAATTTTTCAATCTTCTTTGAACCAGTTTCTACGCAAATTCCATTAAGGAACTGAATATGCATTTTTGCAACATATTCAACAAGTTCATGCATAATGTAATTTCACAAGGGGAGTTTACTAATTCTGCTCTAAAAGATAAAAATAAACTTACTTATTAAACAATAGCAAATAAACAAACGAAAGAACAAGAAGTTCCGTCTAGAACTAGACGAGCCTACTTTCCCGTATACCCATACTACTTTCTAGTACCTGATCAATATTCTCAAAAATAGCTAAAATCGCAAATTTTTTCAAACATATTTTTTTTAATATTTTAAGCTGATTTCTAGGAATAAAATATTCCTTACTTTTCTTCAAAAAAACGAACAAATAAAATAGCAGCACCTTTTAAACAAAGCAGCTAATACACTTCTTTCCATTAAAAATTTTTTTAACAGCTTTCAAAACGAAAAAATAATAATAAGTTCATTAAAATAAATACATCATATAAAAAAAAATCGTTTCTTCTTTCCCTGTTGCCGAAAATAATTTTTTAAACGAATTAATGCACTTACCAAAATAAAAAAAAACAATAGTATGTCAACTTAAAAAAAATAATTTTCATTGTCAAAAAAAAAAAAAATCGTCTGCGCATATTTTTCGAGTTTATTCACCGAAAACTTAATACCTAAATTAAAACTTTAGCGTGAAAATAAAAACAAATCATATCAACAATAATTATTTCACAGTTAAAACCACACCAGCGGAGTCGGAGTCGGAGTCAATCTCATTTTGGGATAAAAGAGTCGGAGTCGAATATCCAAGAATCGGAGTCAGTCATTTGTCCTCCGTGTATAAATGTTTGCCAAAGCTACGAAGTCAGAGTCGAAGTCGGGGAGTCGGAGTCCGATTAATTGTCGGGAACAGGAGTAAGAGTCGGTGTCAGGTCCCCCTAAATTCTCGGAGTCGGAGTCGGGAGTAGGTCGTCAAGAGCTATTTCCAACAAAGTTTGTTTGAAGTAAATCCGCCGTCAAGTACGGAATCTACATTGACTTTCAGTTTCCCCGTAGGCGCTAATGTTAAGGGATTTGAACTGTTCAAAATTGAACGGAAAATTGTTCAAATCAAAAAGATATCTTATATACAAGTTTTTTATAAAAAGCTTTTTCCTACAAAGTTTGTTTGAAGCAAATTCGCCTCACAGTTCGGAATTGCTTTGAATTTCCCCGTAGGCGCTAATGTTAAGTTTTTTTGAACTGTTCAAAATTGAACAAAAAATAGTTCAAATCAAAAAGTGAAATATGGGAATGAGATGTCCTCGCCGAGATCTTTCGAACAAAAAAAAGTTTGTTCGAATCGGACTATTCATTCAAAAGTTATTAGGGGGGAACAGACAGACAGACCGACAGACAGACAGACCGACAGACAGACAGACCGACAGACAGACCGACAGACATTTTTACCCATCTCAATACCCTACTTTCCAATTTTTAATTTTTCAATATTTATTTAATTATTTTATTTATTTTTGACTTTTTTTTGTTTTTCACGATATTTTAAGATGCATTAAGCCTTCTTTCATGCTTTTTTCTTCTTTTTCTGACTTTTACTGGGAATGTAGGCTAAAAAGGAAAGTTGATGTGGAGGAGGGTCTCACTTAAAAAGGTTTTATCCATATTTACGAAAATTTTAAATTAAAATACGCGTGTGAAAAAATAAATGTTTATTTTTCATTTTAAGAGAGTGTACGGACAGAATGCTAAATGCGTTATTTTTTTCATTCTGTAAACTGAATGAGAAATTTAGTGGGATTCTTTTTTTTTATTATAAGCATCATGTTTGATGAACGAACAAACTATACTATTTTCCCTCGTTGAAAAAACAATAAATAAATAAATAAAAATTAATTTGAACTTTTACATCTTGAATTCAAATTATGTTTTTCGCAATCACGAGTGTGTGTGTATGTAGGCGTGTGTGTTTGTGTGCGTGGGGGGGTATGTTTGTTTGTGTGTGGGGGTATGTGTATGTGTGTAGGCATGTGTGTGTGTGGGTAGTTGTGTGTACGTGTGTTTGTGTGTTGGGGGGTATGTGTATATGTGTGTCTGTAGTTGTGTGTACGTGTGTTTGTGTGTGTTGGGGGGTATGTGTATGTGTGGGTAGTTGTGTGAATGTGTAGGTGTGTGTGTGTGTGTGTGTGTGTGTGTGTGTGTGTGTAGGTGTATGTGTAAGACAGTTTTCGCTAGAGGAGCAGCATCATGAGGCGGCCGACCGACGGTGATGCTGCAGAGGGAGGCGGGTGGGGGGGGGGAATAAAATCATAGGACATCAAAACAGTCAATAAGCAATCGTGGTTGCTCAAAAAAAAAAAAATTAAATTTGTAATAAAGGGTCCCTTTTTTTTTCGTTTCTCTTTCTCCTAGTTTTTCATTTTAGAGAAAAAAAGGAAAATACAGTAGATGCAGATTTTGTTTTTAGAGATGGTTATTAGTTTTTTCAGCATTCTCTTACGCTTTATCTGAATTTTCCTGAGTTTCAGATGAATTCAGTGTAAGAAAATTCTAAAATGTCACATATTTTTTCCGGGCAACGTTCCGGGAATTCACGGGTTTTCACCAGTTTCCTGTGAAAAATAAGTGTTCCTTAGTTAAAGGAAAGGGAAAATTTTTCACTCAGAACTTTAGAAACTTGTTTATGTTACTGCGAATGTCCAAAACCCGGATAATATTTATATTTTACTTGTTGAATATATATATATATTCACAAAACAATGACTTCTACAGAAAACATGATATTTTCAGCAGGTAATCGGTGAATGTTGACATTTTCTGCTCTTGTTCCATCGCGATAACATATACTCTAGAAAACTCAAATTACCAACAAAAAACGGTTACGGGAAATACTAAAAAAAAAAACATGTTATTGCGTATCTTTGTCGACGTGTACTTCTGTTTTATAGGAAGTGTAAGTAAGAAATGATGTCACTTTTGCTTCTAAAGAGAGTCGTTATTTATTTTCAATCAACATAAAATAAATAATAATAGTGACTATTGGGAAAAGCTTTCAACTGAATGCTTAGTATACCTTGTTCTGATAATTTGTTGAATTTTAATCAAATATACGGAAACAGAAAGAAAGAATAAGTTTTAGGTATTTATAGATGTGATGAACTGTGATTTATTTTGTTTTTCGAGAAATATTGATTTTTCTTCTGGATTAAATATTTAACTACTTGAAATATACGATTCCTAAATTTATGGCGCACACTGGAAACTTGAATCACAGTGACTTAGTGGTAGCAATTCGTGCTTCTGCGCTGATGAGTGGGATTCTATTGCCGGGCTGGGCACGGTCGACTCATCCTGTAATCCGTTTTGCGGCTCGATAAAATGAGTACCAAGAATGCTTGGGATCTTAACATTTAGGGCTCCGTGTTCGACTGACCGTCTAACTGTAAAATCGGCCTTTCTACCCAAGAGAGTTATGAAAATAGAGATAAGTACATAAAGCCTTGACCTCCATGGGCTGAAGCGCCACTAAAGTTTGCCCAAGTTTATTGTTCCTGTTATTTAACATTTTTTTAATTTTAAAAATTCTGTCCGTATTATTGTTACTATGTTATAAGTGTTGCAGAATGACAATTAAAAGGTGTTACAGTACCTCAAAAATGATGAAACGATCAAAAGAATTTTTATCGCTTATTTCAAAACTAAAAACTATTCTGAACACAGGGGAAAAGTTTTTTTGCTTTAGTTCAAATATTTAAAAAGTTATGCGTGGTTTTAGGCCATGCTCGCTATGTGCTCTTATGCAAAAGAAAAATTTAAATTGCTTTTCTCGATGATGGTTTTTTTGTGTCTTCACGTCATTAGAATCCCTAAGGATTTTTTCTATTAAAGATGCAGCTTTAAAGTAATACTTTTTGCAATTGGGATAACATATTTGACAAAACTGTGCATTGGATAAGCATTTTATAAATTACTCAAGTATTTAGAGCATGTTAAACCTTTTAAAACCAAATTAAATTAAAAAAAAACTTTTATTTTTTACATAATTAATCACAGAAAATTTTCTAATAAATTCATAAGCAAATGAATGCACAGATTTTTAGATATGATTATAGTGATCGTTTAGCAAAAAACTTTTTTTTTAAATTAGTGCAAAAATTAAAAAGCCTTAGGGATTTTAAAAAAATTGAAATTTTCTTCATTTTTTTTGAATTTTTAAAAAAAGTAGGCAATATTTTTAAATTTTGAAAATAAATTATTGATTAAGAAATAAGTATGCATGTTATGGTTTCAAAGAAATATAAAATTTACTTAAATTTAAAAAAATAATGTTTGAAAGGTGCTGTGACCCCTTAACATGGTAAAAAAGTTAGAAACACAGATATTTACCCTTGTTTTATTTATTGGATTTATTTTGTAATTATTTTTCTTTTTTGCTTTGATTGATTGAAAGTAGCAAAACATTTCAAAGCCATTGTAAGGCGTACTTTATCCAGTAATCAAGACTGCTTATTGTCAACACTTTGCCTGAAGTCTAACTTTTGTCTCAAAATATGCTGTCTTTGTGTTGTAACGTACTCTAATCATAATTTTTTTCAACTTTTAAAACATTAACAACTACTTCACGGTCAGCTAAGTGAAGAATAATTCGGCGTGGGCCTCTTACGATTTAGGGCACGGATTCAAGCTCAAATTCAGCCGGTGAGTTTTTAAGGTATATAAAGTCTTCATATCTTCGTTCGTTAAAAACGATATTTCAAAGCTGATGACTCGTGTTACCTCTTTTCTTTGTCGAAAAGATTATGTATAGTTGCATGGAACTTGACTAAAAATATTAATTAAAAAAAATTATATTAATTTGAATGTTTGGCATCTTGAATTCAGATTATGTTTTTCGCAATCACGAGCGTGTGTTTGTATGTATGCGCGTGTGTGTTTGTGTAGGCGCATGTGAGTGGCTGCGTGTGTGTTTGAGTGTATGTATGCATGTGTGTGAGTGTTGTGTATGCAGTGCTGTGCGTGTAGGCGTTCGTATGTGTGTGTGTATGTAGGCATGTGTGTTTGTGTCTGTGTGCAGACATGAGTGTATGTATGTGTGTAGGAGTGTGTGTGTGTGTGTAGCTGTGTGTGTGTGTGCGTGTAGCTGTGTGTGTGTGTGCGTGTAGCTGTGTGTGTGTGTGTGTGCGTGTAGCTGTGTGTGTGTGTGTGTGTGCGTGTAGGTGTGTGTGTGCGTGTAGGTGTGTGTGTGCGTGTAGGTGTGTGTGTGCGTGCAGGTGTGTGTATGTATGAGTGTGTGTGTAGGATATAGACGCAATCTGGACACGGTTTTCGAAAGAGGAGCAGCATCATGAGGCGGCGGACCGACGGTGGTGCTGCAGAGGGTGCTGGCGGGAAAATAAAATCAGCGTAACGCCAAAAGCAGTCAAATGAAAACAATAAGCAATCGTGATTGCTCAAAAAAAAAAAAAAAAAAAAAAAAAACTTTCTTCCTAATAGACACGAAAAAACTAGAGTAACGGTACCAGTAACAGACATGCTTAGGATATCGCTCTCAGGTTAACTCCATTTTCTGAGCGTCTTAGACTTTTAAATTATTTTTCTATCATGCAACTAAGTCTCATCTAACGTTTGGCTTCTTCTGGATCCTATGGATTAGTTAATTTTATTTTTATTTGCTCAATTTCGAAAAAAGGTCAAACCCCCAGTAACAGACACCGAAAAATCTAATGAAACCCATCAACACATGGGATGAGGAAAAGATAAGTAATAGACAGATTTGCCCTTTTATCTTCAAAATGAACAAAAGTTATTTATTTTTAGAATTAAAGCCTTTTTTAATTTAAATGAACATGTAACACCATCTGACCTCTTGGTGGTTGTACATAACCTTCCACCACTGCCTTGAAAATACCAACTGACTCATAAAATTCCGTCTGATAATACTGGATGTCTGCACCGTATTCATGGGTAGCAGCAACATCAGTTTTACCCACCTAAAATTCTTATTATTAAAATCCAAACTTACGCCAACTCTATTTGTAGTTTATTTCATATTTTGAGCAATCACGATTACTTATTGCTTTCATTTGACCTTCCTTGATGTCCAGTTCCTTTTTCAGAATGGACCAGGATCCTCTGCAGCACTGCGGTCCACCGGAGGACGGAGCTGCTCCTCTGGTCCTAGCCTCCACTAGCAGCACTGTCCACCGGAATCCCCTCCTCCTAGGCGGTGGCGTCCATGTCCTGCATACACACACTCCTACATACACACACGTCTACACACAAACAAGTCCTTACACACATGCACACAAATAACCGTCCAGGAAGAGGGGCAGGCTTGGGAGGACATGAGCCGTTTCTAGAAACAATAGCCTCCAATGAGTGGGGTCCTTTTGCAACTCGTGATTGCGAAAAACATAATTTGAATTCAAAGTGTCAGAATTCAAATTAGATACACACACACACACACACACATACATATACATACATATATATATAAAAAAAAATATATATATATATATATATAATTTATTTTTATTTCTTTTTAGGTTTATTGATTTGACTAAAAAATGATGACCCCATTATATTATGATATGCATGTTTTCCCCTTTCAATCCTTATTATCAAAATTTTACACACCTGTAAAGTACTTATGTTTAAATTTGTCTCAATTTAGCATTAAAGAGAACCATTGAAATTATGGAGTCATAAAAGAATTAACTATTTAAGAACATCTTAAAGCGGTTTTTAAATACGTATTACTAAAATTTACAAATTTCATTATTTTACTGTTACTGTATTGAAAAGAAAATAATTCACTTTCTCTTCTCACTTTCTAGAAAACTTTTGCTTCTTTTCAAAACAAAAACATTCTTTGGCGAGGAACAAGGGGGGGGGGGGGGGTAGCATCGATATATTTTTTTCGCGACTGACGATAATAAACTTTATCAAAATGCTGTTTTTGAGCTATTGTTTTTAGTTTAAACAACATAAAAAAGGGGTTTCCTCAGCTTGAAAGAATCGGATGAAGACGAATTTCGATTCTAAGGGGAAACAAAAGCGTCCAATAAAAAGAAGCCTGAGGCAATTTAATGCTCCGACTCTTAGCTGATATTTTTTACCCATTAAGATATTTTGTTCTCTTTCAGTGTTTTTACCTAGGGAACGAAGCATTGATTCGCAGAACCTATTGTTGAGGAATAGTGATTTGATACGTCAGGAACTTTTGCCGTGCCTTTTTATAGAAAAATAAGAGGCACTTTTGTTAAATAACTGCCGCTAAACATTTATGCGAGAGTGAATATTTTCGTCGGATTCTGAATAAAGTTATAGAGTTCGAATATGTAGCTCAGTTCCATTGCATTTTTTAAACAAACTAAGGTACGTGCGGGTAATAAGGCCTACCTAAGAGATAGTTGCAATAAAAGCAAAATTATGCATCCGAATCAAAAAATTGTGATATTATTTAAACATACATATCAATTACTACAAGAAACTAACAAAAAATCACCTATTTCGCAGAAAACAAGCATAAAATAAAACATTTTTTTAAAACCTTGTCTTTAAGCCTTATTATAAGATGGTAGGATAATAAGGCCTAAGAACTTTAGCACTCTTAAATAATAAAAACAAGCTTCTAACATTTATATTGAAGATCAATCGAAATATATATGCATTAATCATGCTTAAATTCTTCGAAATGACACAAGAAAATTTTGTTTAACAACCGTCAGGTCACTCAAAATATTTTTATCATAGATTGTCACACCGACGCATTCATTATGATACCACTTGCTACCTTTTAGATATAGTTTCATGTCATTCATATTATTATCTCAAAAGTGTGTGACAGTGTCAAATAGCATCGTTTTTTTTTGGTATGATTTCCTTCATTGAGAGTTTTCGTCTTTTTTATTTCCTATTTCTTGTTTCTGTCAAACAAAACTTTGATGGCTGGGGTTCTCTGATAGTTAATGGCTTTTCTTCTAAACATTGGTATTATTTTTTTTCTTAATTTTCTCTGGTGTAGGCATAACGAAGAAGTAATAATAAGACCTACGATCAAATTTGGTAGGCCTTATTAGCCACTGACATCGTGTACCAAGAAGTGCACAAAAGTACAATAGTTGGTTTATTTATAATTCAGACACAAAAGATTGATAGAAGCTTTGACAACAGCAAATTGGAGCGCAAAACTATAGCTAAAAGTGTAATATTACAAAAATTATTCAACATTTAGTCGGTCGATTTTTTATTATTCGTGTTGCACAACCGCTCCGCGTAAACGAATCGCGTCGCACTGGTCACAACAAGTGAGCAACATGTCGCGACCAGTATGAAGTGCCGTCTATGAGTGTTAGCTACCTAAGAATGCGTCCTTGAGTGGAAATGAACTTTTTAAATTGTATTTTTGTTGTTCAGGCCTTATCAGCCGACAGGCCTTAATACCCGCACCTTATAATATGTTCAGGAGTTTCAGTATAAGTTCTTAAATTACATACGAGCTCTATTAAGAAAATATATATTGTAATGTTTTTTTTTTCTTTCTGAAAATTAAAATGATAACAGATAATTTATATTAATATTTTTTCTGAAAGTTTTTTCTGCAACAACATTATATATATGTTACCGTTAAAGCATAAAATGCAGTTATTTTATAGAATACCTAGTTATTCTATGAAATAACTGATAGTGTTCGTTAAAATGTGTAATATGTTATTAATTTGACACTTTAACTAGTTATTCTATGAAATAACTAGGTATTCTATAAATTAACTAATGAGAGACAGTTCAAGTGTAAAATAAAGAATTTATCTAAAATGAAATAACTATATATATATATAGGTATTCCATAAATAAACTAATGATAGACAATTAAAATAAAAAAGAAGCAATTTATCTAATTTATGCATCATATAAATGGTGTTTATGGAAACGTACCATAAAATCATTTGTTACAAGAAGGATTACTAAAATGACACTTGGAATTACGAAGAACATTATTTCTAAAACAAAAAATTTTTTTGTTGACACACTGGGTTTTACACAAACATTTTTTAAATCCCTGACCAGTACCTCAACTTTGATCTGTCGTGCAAGATATATGATATAAATTATTACATGGCAATATTAAAATGCGCTTTGTAATAATAAAAAAGTTATTGCAACTGATAATCCATTTGTATTAACAAGTTAAAAATGGTTTTCTAAGATAAAGAGAAATAGTTAAAACAAAATCATCGATTTTTAGGTTTAATTTTATTTATCTCAAAAGTTCGATATTAAACATAAGTTACCTTTCAAAACGGGAATCTGCTCTGCAATAAACTTAAGAGTAAGAACTAAAACTGTTCAATATGTTGTTAAAAACAAGTATTTGTTGAAATTTTCAAAATTTCAGATAGCATGAAAGATACATCTCTTCAGCTTCTTTCTGAAGCATAAAAATTCACTTCTTTTCAGCAGTCCATCCGCTCAGAAACTAAAATTGCATTTATGTTAAAACTGGAAAGAACTAGAGAATATATGAAGAGTAGTATTCAAAGTAGATGATGCTTTCACTAAAAAAGAAGAAACGTGCCGAATCTCACTACATTATGCAATGTACGGCAACGAAAACGATGTATACGAGTTCTTATTTACGCGTGATTTATATCCACTGTTAAACCAAAAAGCATTGATTCACGTTCCTTCTGCAAATGCTTGTGCTCCTACAGAGGATTTGTTTAAGCACTTGCATTTACATATTTCTGACTGAAAATGTTAAGTTTGAGCGTCCAGGCATAATTTGTAGTCTCACAAAGTGCTAGCGTACGTGCTTTTCAATAACGATACCGTACTTTTTTCTGTTATTTTAAGCATGAATCATACTTTTTTTTTTGATATGCATAGTTTTTTTTTTTTTTTTTTTTTGGCTTTTGTTTTTACTGGCATAGACAAGCGTATGAAAAGTTACATTTCATTCTGTACCAGTGATTTGCAGCACGCCATTGGGCCGTTTTACGAGAAACGGTGATTTTGTCCAGCACGTGACGCCTCATACATTTCATTCAAAAAAAAACTTTTAAAATGTAATGAACAAAATTTTGAGGCTTAGGAAATCGCAAACGTATGAGTGACTTCCTGAGAAAAATTTTCTTCATGGACTCTAAAAACGAGCTGATGTGTGCATCACATGACTTCCTTTTACTCCAATTTAATGTCATTTCCCCATTACTGGCAATTTTAATGTGATTTAATAGTTTACTCTCTAAATATCACCAACAGTGACCAAATTGAAACAGATTTTTATAGGCGTTGTATTTAACTCGGAAATCGTCATTACGGATATTTCGCTTGTCTATACGTTCTTATCCACGTGTGGTAGTCGAAACAAGAGAGTTAGAGGGTGGGCATAGTGACACGTGGGGTACAGTGAAACAAAGCTATTTTTTGAATTCATTCATTATAATCGGGTAATGATGCTAGGTACTCATGAATCTGCAGCAATTGGCCTCATATATTCTGGGTATGAATTTGCTGCTTGTGTTTGCAATCGAATTCTCGTTATTTCTCTGATTTCAGGTAACAATGCTTTTACTTTGAATATCGCATGCATTGAGCAATAACGTTTCGATTTGTGAATTAATTATCATTAAAAACATTTTTGATAGGCATTAAACGAAATCCGTAAAATGTTGAATTAAAAGAAAAACACAGAGTGCGGTACAGTGAGACAGTCGTAGTTGGGGGCAGAATGACACAGTCTAACTGTGCCCCATACTGAATTATGATTCAAAAGGGATGTTTTTTTTTTTGAGCAATCACGATTGCTTTTTATTCTCACTTGACTGTTTTTGGCGTCCTATCATTTTATTTTCCCACCGCCACCCTCCGCACCATAACCGTCGACCGACTCCTCACGATGCTGCTCCTATAGCGAAAGCCGTCTCCAGGTTGCATCCATGTCCTACACACACGCGCATACATACACAACTACACACACATACACACACACACACGTACACAAACACATACACACACAGATACATACAGACACCTACACACACACATAAAAACATACATACACACAACTACCCACACACTTATGCCAGCACACAGACACAAACACACATGCCTACACACACATACACATACCCCCCCCACACACACACACCTGCATACACACACTCGTGATTGCGAAAAACATAATTTGAATTCAAGATGTCAAAATTCAAGTTAAATTTTTCATTTTTTTTAGAACGAGTTGAACGTGTTTACCAGCTGCTGTAAACCCCATAGAGCATCTGTAATATTCAAAACAAAGCCTTACCTTAAAAAGTTACAATCATTTCGTTACCGACAGGCAAACGTCTAGAGCAACAGTTATTACAAAAGAGTCTTGTCAAAAAAACTTGACCTTAATTAACAGTAAATTTTGCTTCTTCGCGGTTTAATGCACTTACTAGCATGCAAAAAAAAAAAAAAAAATATTTCAATTTTGACATCTTGAATTCAAATTATGTTTTTCGCAATCACGAGTGTGTGTATGTAGGCTTGTGTGTTTGTGTGTGGGGGTATGTGTGTTTGTGTTTAGGGTATGTGTATGTGTGTGTAGGCATGTCTGTTTGTGTCTGTGTGCTGGCATAAGTGTGTGGGTAGTTGTGCATATGAATGTGTGTATGTGTGTGTGTGGGGGGGGTATGTGTATGTGTGTGTAGGCATATGTGTTTGTGTCAGTGTGCAGGCATGAATGTGTTGGTAGTTGTGTGTATGTGTGTGTGCGTGCGTGTGTGTGTGTAGCTGCGTATGTATGCGCGTGTGTGTAGGACATGGATGCAACCTGGAGATGGCTTTTGCAAGAGGAGCAGCATCGTGAGGAGCCGGTCGACGGCGACAGGGTGCGGAGGGTGGCGGTGGGAAAATAAAAAGATAGGACATCAAAACAGTCAAATGAGAACAATAAGCAATCGTGATTGCTCAAAAAGAAAATAATTTTGACATCTTGAATTCAAATTATGTTTCTCGCAATCACGAGTGTGTGTGTGTGTGTGTATGTAGGCGTGTGTGTTTGTGTGTATGTGTGTGTAGGCATGTGTGTTTGTGTCTGTCTGCAGGTAAGTGTGTGTGTGTATGTGTGTGTGTAGGTGTGAGTATGTATTCGTGTGTGTGTAGGTGTGAGTATGTATTCGTGTGTGTGTAGGATATGAACGCAACCTGGAGACGCTAGAAGAGCAGCATAGGAAGGGGCCGGTCGACGATGGTGCTGCAGAGGCAGGCGGGGGAAAAATAAAATCATAGGAATTCAAAACAATAAAATGAGAACAATTAGCAATGTGATTGCTCAAAAAAACAGTTAAATGTTCTACGAAGCTCAATTTATGTAGTTGACGAATTCAAATAGGAAAATGTAGTTGTGTACCGCTGTTTTCTCCAGTGATTCGATAACCCTTGAGAAGTAGATTTTAGTCCAAGAAAACTAATTGTTCTTACTAGGGTTCCGGTGACCTTATTAAGACACCAAAGGATTTCTTAACAAGGAGCGAGTCAAATGATCGACAAATTAGGTTTTGAACAATAGGTTGGTCTTATTTCACACACTCGCCTAAATGTGGATTTGAATATTAATACCTAACATT
>NC_072735.1:12036782-12214267 GCF_026930045.1 Uloborus diversus
GACGCCATACATTCTATCTGTTTGACGCCATTAGTTTTTTCACCGTTGTAATTTTGATATTTCACCAATATTCATATTGCAAAAAGCACTTATTTTCGCAAAAATAAAGATATCGGTGATTTCGCGAGTTGAAAATTTGGTGAATTTTATATGAACTGACCGAAGATTAAAAAACAAAAATATTTTATCGAGTCGTAAATTTTTGACAGTATTCACCAAATAAAAAGAAGCTACTTAAGATGTTATAGAAAAGGATGAAATTGAACTGTTCTGGAGGGACAATAAGTACGAGCATTACAGTGTGTGAGAGTATGATAACGGACATTTTTCTTAATGTCTACTGATGAGCTAATTTATCAATATTTTTGTTCAATTCTCTTACGGTGTGTGTGTGTATCAGGATCCCCCCCCCCCAAAAAAAAATCGAAAATTGATTTTTCAAGTCGCACACTCTCTTATATTTTATCCTTTTACATCCAAAAATAATCATATAATTTGAACAACGGCAGCAAGTGCCAATTATGTCTGAAAGTGTGAATCAGTACTTGTGTAATGCTAGGCCAAATTGAAATAAAATGTTTTTTTAGAAACTCAAAATTTCTGTTGATAAAACGTTGCTCCTATACCCACATATGCACCACAAAAACATTTATTCAAATTGAAAACCATTTAGATATCCAACACGTGCCTAACATTTATAATTTTCTTCAAAAAATTAAGTTTGTGATACATATTTTCAGAAATGTAAGATTTTACGAAATTATCAAGCTGAAAAATATAAACAGTAAAGTAGAAAAGTAGGTAATTAGCGTTAAATAGAAATGTTTGTTTTCCTGCAATTTTTAAGTCTCCCACATAGTACTCAAAGATCTTTTTTTTTCCAGGTTGAGTTAAATTTTTCATTTAAAATGTATTATTTTTTTATTATTCGTTTGTAATTGTTGATCTTTAAATGTGTTCGTTATTAATTTTTGAACTTGATATTCTATTTAAATTTATATGTAATTTTTTAAAAGATAACTGAAAAAAAAAAAACAATTTTTAAAATAAAATTATAAATTTTAGGTCAAGTGTGGCATATCTAAATGTTTTTAAATTTGAATAAATGTTCTTGTGGTACACGTGGGGTGTTGGGTACAGGGGCAACGTTTCCCAACAAAAATTTCGAGTTTCTAAAAAACGTTTTTTTTTTTTGAGCAATCACGATTGCTTATTGCTTTCATTTGACTGTTTTTGGCGTGCTATCATTTTTCCCACCGGCGCGGCGCCACCCTCTGCCAGCACCACACGTCGCGGCAGCCGGCCTCACGATGCTGCTCCTCCTGCGAAAACCGTCTCCAGGTTGCGTCCATACCCTACACACACACACGCATACATACACGCACCAACACACACAAACACATACACACACATACACAAACACCACCATACACACACATATACAAACACATACTCAAACATACACAAACACATACACACACGCATGCATACAGATACCTACACATACACACAAATACACACAACTGCCCACACATTCATGCCTGCACACAGACATAAACACATATGCTTACACACACATACACATACCCCGCCCCCACGCACACAAACACTCATACACACAACTACCCACACACTCACGACTGCACACAGACACAAACACACATGCCTACACACATACACGTACCCCCCCCCCCCCACACATACAAACACACACTCGTGATTGCGAAAAATATAATTTGAATTCAAGATGACAAAATTCAAATTTTTTTTTTTTTTTTTTTTTTTTTGCCATTTGGTCTAGCATACAAGTACTGTTTTACACTTACAGGTACAATTTGGCACGGGTTGCCCTTGTGCAAATTATATGAAACTTTTTTTCACGATTGTTTTGACACAAGAGGAAAAATACAAGAGTGTATGCGACTTGAAAAATTGACTTTCATTTTTTGAGGGACAACCTATTGTGTATGCTTTTTATTTGCTTATTTTTTGGAAAGTAGCGAAGTAGCGACTGCATTTCAAAAGTAGTTTGTAGTTACTACATTTTGAAAAAAGTAGTTGTAGCTGTAGTTAACTACATTTGTAAGAAAGTAGTTGTAGTTGTAATTCGCTACAAAAAAATGTAGTTTTTCCAACCACTGATTGGATATCAAAATTAGACAGAGGGGAGTTGAAATACCCACATCCCGAAGTTGTTTGTGTTTCTCAATTCACATATGCAGTTGTAAACAAATTGTTGTCAACACATTTTGAATCAAATTTTATCAGTTGTCAATATCACAGAAAAGTTGTAAAATATTTAACTCTTGATGTACTGGATGAAAATGATATTTCTCTTGGTATCGATGAATGTGAGAGTCATGATTCTCTGTTTCTTGTAAAACAAATAGGGAAGTTGCAACCTATTAAATGTTCATATTTTGGCTATTGCATATTGTTAATTGACCCTCAAAACTAAAAAATTCACCATCGCCGAATTTTAAAACACCGTGGTTGGTTTTTAATGAATTTTTAAAAATCCACGCGCAAAAGTGCGCTCTTCTGAAACGTCACGAGCCTACGTCACAGGGCGCGAATGGGCAGCCTTCCGCCGAAGATCCCTTGTTTTCGCTAGGGACATTTTGAGCGCGCTGATGTTTTTATTTTTTAGAAATTCAATAATCCTTTTGAACACACTATGGAGGCCGGATTCGTTAAAGCACAATCTAAATAATCTTCCTCAAATAATATCAATGGTGATATTCGAATATTTCCGAGAGGATGAGAGGTTTAATGTTCCAGAAACGCGAGGAGTTTAATGCGAGGAGATAAGCCTTTTACGTTTCATCTTCGAAGTCGAATGCACGTTCTTCGGTTTCTCCCATGACATGGGAACCGGTTCGCTAGCGTTTCTCTCCTATCGGACGTCACTTCCTATGCCATCTGAGGTCACAGGCGCTTGAACTTTAAAAATTAATTTTAAAAAAACTACTTATCGTATCGCAAAAATTTTTTCACCTAGGATGTTCATACATGTTACTCTATCATATAAAAATAAAATTGAAAAATCGAAAACTTCCCTATTGTATGGGTTTTCATTAATATATTTTTGAACAACTTTTGCAAAAAACAAAATGATTCTCTTCAAAAAATGAAAAAAGATCAAAAAGAAAAAAATACACTGAAAAAATTTAAGAAAGATGCACGTAAATTGTCCACACTAAATAAATAAGCAATTTTATATTGTTTCTATGAGTTATCTTTTAAAATGTAAAAGTTTGACTGAATTATCCTAAACTATTTTTAAATTACAACCTAGGGAATTGGTGGAAACACTGTGATGTACATTGCAGATTATTGTCAGGGTTGCCACGCCACAGGGAAACCTGAAGAAACAGGGAAAACATAGGGAATTCAAATATATGTATATATATATAAAAAGAACTGACCATCCAGCGAATTTCAAAAATTTCCTCAAAAACCTGGAAAATACAGGGAATTTTTTTCTTCTTAAATTGAAGTTGCGAAAATCAATTTCCTAATATATAAACCACCAAAAAACAAATAAATTACTAGTAATAATTATAATGATAATATTAATAAAGTAAAATAAAAAATGGCAATTTTGCTTAAGTTTTTATTTTCAAGTTAAATATTAAAATATTCATCATAAAAATAGATTCTTGAATTTCATGATAATTTTGAGTGTATGAAATTAGTCGTCAATAATCATTATTCTGGATCACTTACACACTTTTAGGTCCATGTAATGAATGGTCAAAAGAATTTTTTTTTTTTTGAGTAAAAAGTTGAATATATTCAATCACCATGCTATTATTTCAGTTATTATGAATTTTTATTTATTTTCCCTTATTTAGATTTTTTTTTAAAAACCTGTGGTGAAATTATCAAGATATTTATGTTCTTTTTCAAATATCAGTGTCCGCTCGTTTATAATGTTTCATTTTCATGCAGGGAAATCATAGGGAATTTTTCTTGCAAAATTGATTAGCAACCCTGATTGTGAAAGTGTGCAGAATTTTAATTTCTAATTAGTTATGGACAATGAAGTTTCTTAATGTATTGTACAAAGAGAAATGAACATCTTCTTAAACCCTTAAAAAAAATGAATTTTTCTATTTTATTTAATAATTTTAAGTTTTATCAATTAAAATTTAATTATTATTAATCATTATTGATGCTGTATATAAAAAAGAAAAGAGTCAATTAAATTAAACCGTGCTTTATGAGAATTTATGAGTGTAAAATAGTAGACCACCACCTCTGCATATGTAGTGTGAACTGTTAGTACTTGATTCTTAATTTTTCATGTTTTTGATTGTGAGTTCCTAATAACTAAATAATTTGAGTGTTAGCTCTTGTTTGACCTCATGTGTAACATAAATGGTAATAGGTGTTTTTTATGTGATGTATGTGTTATCATGTGCAAATAAAAGTTACTGTGCTTAAAATATTGTCTTTCTTTGAGTAGGATCACATTCATAAGGTAGTTGAAAGCATAACATATGCTAAGCATTCCTTTTTTTTTTTCAATTTTTTTCAGAACTTTTTCTACAAAAAAGGATTACTTGTGTGAAAGTACAAAATTACATCAATATGAACAAAAGCAAAATCTCTTTAAACAATTAAGTCATTTATTTGTTCACAGATATTTTGTTTAAAATATATTAGGAATATTTATTTACTTATGTGTAGGCTCAACTTATTTATTTTCCTTTTGAAGTAGTTATACTAATTTGCCAAAGCTGTATAGTTCCACCCAAAAGTCTTCAACTAATTGCCTATTTTGATATTTATAGCAAAAGAACATTTTACCAAAGCAGATTAAGTTGAAAAATCAGAGATAATTATTTCTTCAAAAAAAAAAGAAAAAAGAAACTTGGAAACTTCAAATTAAACAAGACTCAATAAAATATTTCTCATTTATTAATAACCCTACATGAAAAAAATGTACGCTCTAAATAATTTTATAATTATTTACGGTACAAGTTTCCCCAACCCCCCGATGTCTATTTGAAATTTTGAAAACGTGTGAAAGTAAAATATGAAGATTAATTTTCTGCCCTGGAAAACGCACAAGTTTCACTTATAAAATTAGTAAAATAAGTGATTTTGTGAGGTGAAGTAGAAATAAGCTGTCTATTCTATTAGATTGGTGATTTAATTGAAAAAAGATATGCGTCACCTTTTTTTTATTTAATATTTAAATTCGTGTTGCATTGTACGTACGGCGCTTTCCCGACCGATTTCCGTCAAGTCGCGGCGCGAGAGAAACTGGCCTCATTTTGACCACGTGACTCGCCCGTGAGCAAGCCTTCCAGATATAGGGGGCGTTGTTCGAACCCGAGGCCCTCCGGCTCCGAATCCGACACTCTACCGATCGGGCTACCACGGCCCCTCTGTAAATTTTATGGGAAAAATTTGGCCTTGTATAGTAAAACACCATTCTATTGAGGGGTATTCTCCGCAAATTTTACAGTTTTGCACAACCAACCCAGCTGCCGGTAAAAAACCGTAATTTTTACGGAATTTTTTTTACATTATGCATTTGAAAAAATGGAACACAAAATTCACTTATTTTCACACTACTTTACTCAAAAATTTTTATGGACTTTTAAATGACTGAAATGATAATTGCACTAAAGTGCATGGCAATACTTAGAATGTGAATTCAAAATGTTTTCAAAAGTGAGCTGACCCAATTCATTTATTTGAAATAAGCCATTATACTTGATTTCTAAATGTATTCAAAAATGAGTACATATAACTGAGCTAAAAACTCATTATTGATTAATTAATGTATTTATATTTGAATTTAAAATGTACTCAAAAATGAATACATATAACTGAGCTAAAAACTCATTATTAATTAATGAATGTGTTTATAATTGAAACAAATGTGTACTCATATTTGATTACCAGAATGTACTCAAAAAAATGAGCACATGTGTTTCTCAAAATTGAACCTTATTGATTCGGAGCTATATTGAGTAATGAAAGTATTCAAAAATGAGTAAATTTTCATTATTTTTGAATACCCATTTTTAACAGTGCAATTTTGAAGAATGCAGCATTATAAAAGAACCAAGCAAAAGAAATTGAACTTGGAAAACGCAAACAAGTACCCAAGATGCAAATGCTCAGAATTTCAGCTTGATTGGTTTGCTTGTTTTCAGTACCACGATTTTTCTTACTGAGTTCTAAATTAATAGAGATACGTAAATGGAGTTTATGCTTTTTTTTTGTCCCTCGTATGCATGGGTGCCTATTCCCCAAGAGAAAGGCCGCCCCCTCCCAATCACAGCAAATAAATTAGAAATCGCCCCCCCCCCCCTCTGCACCGAAAAATGGGAAAAATACCCATTAACAATTTTAATAACATTGTCTGCGCTTGACGCCCCCCCCCCCCCTAGATGGGCATCCCTGCTTGTAGACACAAAATCTATCGTCAGATGGTACTACGTCTCGTTGAGGTCAAAGGAATACGAGAGAGTTTCTGAAATTGAACAAGGGCAATTGAATCAATCATTGGCCTGAATTTCCTACTGCAGTAGCAAAGCTCATATAGATTCTACTGCTTTGAGAGTGGAAACATTGAACACGTATAAAGTATGTAATTTAACCCCTGAATACTACTTTAGAACAATGTAACATACACATTATGTGAACAGCAGTGACAGACGCTACAGCATTACATGAAGTACACCGCCAGCTCAGTTATTTCCAACCGAGGACTGCAGTTTCGTGCTTATTAGCACTCAACAACCCGGCATAGGAAAGTGACTGAGCTGGAGATGTAAAATCTCTTAAGGAAACCAAGAGTGCTAATAGTTGCAGTTGAGTGCTAATAAGCACGAAACTGCAGTCCTCGGTTGTAAATGACTGAGCTGGTGGTGTATTTCATGTATTTCTGCCTTAGTCCTGGCTATAGGGTGGTAACTTACTGAATACTACAGCATTGTTACGTGACAAATTCGATACTGGTTGACGAGTAATGCGTTTATTTCTAGGAAAACGTTTATTCCATATAACAGCTAGGAATAATTGCTGCTTGGTTTCTTCAAGATACTTTCAGGAGTTATATAATCCGAGTTACTTCTTATGACATATTTATACATGATTGAATTTGTAGTTTACAACATATTTCCAGTGGTTCAAGCAATATACCGGACAGTCCAGTTGCATTTAATTCTGCCTTACACCTGGCTTAGGCTCGGTAACTTACTGCTAGATAGTTCAGCGGATCAGAAGATAGAAAACGTAAAATTTGTTAATTAATCCAAGATCTGCCCTTCTTTTGAGGCCAAATATGTGTTATTGATTTTTTTTAAAGATGTGTTTTTCGTTTGCTTGGGAATTTCGAAGAAAAAACCTTCTAATTTAAAACAAAATAACAACAGAAAAAATCTTAATGACTTACGTAACGTTAGACGAGATGACAAGCATAAACTACCTTTTTCAGAATCATTTAAGATTAGTTTCATCAAGAAATGGGTTTGTGTTCCTAATCATTTTATTAGACAACTGTAAAACCACATGAAAAATAATCGCTGTTGATGTCAGCTAATGATATAACGCTAACTCATTAACTGAATATAATTAATTAGTTGAAATCCTATTACATTTTCTGTTCTCGAATGAAATAGAAAAATCCAAATATTTGTTTATAAGTACATCAACAGCAGTAAAAGTAATAATTTATTCACTCCTGAGAAAAATGCAACTAAAATTTCTCTCCCATTAAAAGACACAGTTGAACGAGTACCAGTTTTTGCTCGCAAAAGAGGCGTTCTTATGATAATGATTCTCATCACGAAAAATTACCTGTCACGGTACATAACAAAGGTTTGTGTTGGGATTCCATGAAAGCAAATATCACTGACTTTGATTTTCTTTGCATTCATTTATTTTGCCTGGCCCTCACAATCATTAATAACTTAGAACGGAAACGGATAAAAAATTAGTTTTTTAATTGCGTTACAGTTTGGGTATTACTTGCAATGATGTGCAAAAACAAATATATGGAGGAAAAGATATTTTTATGTCGGGTCTTATGCTTCAGTTTTCAATACTATGTAATTAGTTCTTTAACTTGTACATCTAATGTTTCCAATTGGCGTCTCTAGATTTCTTTTAAATAGTCTTTTGTCATTTTTAATTGGTGTATTCAAACATTCGTGTCTGCTAGTGTAATCGAAAATAAGCTTGGTGGCCTGTTTAACTTTAGAGAAAACCGTTAAAAGCTGCCCGCCTCTGACGACAATAAATGTCAAAATATGCAATCTTACATCTTATATAATTAAAAACTGATCGTACGTACCTATGTATCTATGTATGTCCAAGCTTCTTCTCCCGACATGACCATCGAACCTGGTATCGATGGATTCGTAATCTTCCCGTCTTCATGTTTAGCTATTTAACATAATCCCCCGATAATAATTAGCGGAGATATCAATTAAAAACTATTAATTATGACACTTAGATTTCGACATAAAATCCCTATTTTTCAAAGGCTTTCCTCCATTCAAATTATTATTCAGTGCTGCATCTCACTTTCCGCAACAATGCTTTTATTAAAATGTACAGCGTGAAGAAAATCATTGAGATAAAAGATCTGTTAACATTTTTTTTTCTCGAATATGAACAGGTAAAATTCATGTTTTTGTTTTGAGGCTTTTCCTGTAATTAAGGGATTTAAAATGTTTACTTTTAGGGTTTGCTTCAAAAATTTTGATTCCGCAAAATTTCACTGACATTTTATTTATTTTTTTGATTAAAGCCTGACTGTTGAACTCGTGTCATTTGACAATAACTTTTATTTTCGAGGTAGACCGTGCGAAGCCGCGCGACGCAGCTAGTTTACATGGTTCAGTGACGATATAGTGATTCATTATTTTGCGGTTTTTATGTTCTGCACATCTTTAGTGAACTTGATGAACTACATTTTCTACCGACTGTTAATTAACGATTGAAGAAGGAACAAATATGCTATTCCTCTAATCTAGGGTGGATTGTTGAGAAGAGATAAAATGCAGGAAGTGACGACTTTCGCTCGTGAAACAAAAACACCACGTCACGTGATATATTTTAAAGATAAGCGTTGGAAGAAATCAGGTTTTTTTCGCTAGTTTCACGCAAAACGTGTCAGCTATTTGTTATTGTTAAATCACGTGACTTGTGATTTTTGCCCAAGCTATTGCTAAGCCAATGATTGGACTTGCACCGTCCATTTATAATTTCTGCTCTAAGGGGTGGACTAAGCTGTTCACATATCGGCCGTCCGTTCCGTCCATCACGTTTTTTCCCTCCCGAAACAGGTTTTCTTTGCTGGTTGCCATGACAGCAAGCCATCTTGGACGGGACTGGTTTCGATCAGAAGAACCTTGATATCTGACGGCCGTCAAAAGTAGAACGACATTTCATTGGTTTCCTCCAAGCCATGCGCTCTTCTCTCTGACGGGTGAATTCAGTCACGTGATTGATGTACGGCGACCATATGTGAATGCTACTCTCCTTCGTCGGCAGTCCGTCAGATCAAAAAACGGGATGGAAGGGACGAACGGCCGATAAATGAGCAGCCCTTAAGTAAGCGCAGAGACAGACGCTATTTCTGCCTGTCGCGTTTCTCTGGGTATAAAGGGTTTTTAGGTGACAATAGTACAAAATAAATAACAGTGAGAAATAATCACCAAGATAAAAAAAAAATGTGCCATAACGTACCTATAACGAAAAAGTGCCAATTTTTTTTAAAACCAGAAATATAACATTGGATGTCTTTCTTTCTTTTTTCATTTTGTCAACATTGCATTTTTCATATAAACATAAACATCACGAATAAAAATATTTCAATTAAACAATTTTAACAATCAAAGAGTTGGATCCGTTTTTCTTTTTGAATACGTTCAGTGATTGCTTTCCTACTTACGCCACTTTAAATACAAAACTAGAACACAGCTAATGGCAGTTAAGAAAGTTTATAATTTGATCACGTTTAAAGATATTTCCAAAAATAAATGATTTATGTTCACAAAAAAGTGACCCGAATATAAATAATACTGTCACAGCTACGAAAGAATTTTGAACTAGATATTATGAGTAATGTTACGAATTAATTTATGTCGGAAATGTCAAAAGATATACGTAAAAATGAAGAAAAAAGCGAAGTGGAAAAAGATGAATAGCCCTTTTCCATTTATCTCTTATTTATCGTTCTCTACTTCCTATACTTTTATTTTAATGAATATCATATATTTAATACATCAAAAGGTTGATGTTTTCCTGAACGTAAAGTATTATTTTGGGAACTATAGTTTAACGAACATAAAATTAAAGCCGTCTTACATACATTTAAAAAGTGTTAATATTGTGTACTAAAATTGCCCTAAAAGTACTAAACCATTGTTAAAACTATATGAAAATTTTTTTACAATTGTTTTGATCTAGAAGGAAAAATATAAGAGGGTTTGCGACTCGGAAAAAATATACATATATATATTTTTTTTGAGACACCACAATGGGTATATTTAATTTTATTTCGTCTTAAAGCAAAATTGATCTTAAATCTCTAAGTTTATCAATTCATCTGAACATTGCCACTGTAAAAACGATTCAGAAACGTTCCTGGAAAATAATTGGCAGCTGATGTGCCTAATTTCTTCCAGTAACATATCTTGGAAAAACCAGGAACGTTTTCCGTTAAAAGTCAGTAACCTTTCTGAAATTAACCTTGAAACTTTCTGAAGAAATGCGAAATCTCCCCTGTTAAAGCCAGTCACTACCTCTAGAACCTTCTAGAAAAATTACATAGGTTTAGTGTTATTGATTAGAACCTTCCTGATTTACCAAGAAGGATCCATAGAAATCCGAGCGAACACGGCCAAAGCTGTGCAAGAAGGAACCAAGCATATCTCTTGCCTGCAATTCCTGCCTTGCAAAGCTGTAGCTATCCATTGACTTATTTCGCTCTCATTGGGAACTTAGTCAATCTGGACAGGCCGTAAGCAACCTTACGCCGATACACTTAATAAACACGCTCATTCAATCTTTAAACTGGTTGCTAAAAATATTTTCCACAACAGCGAAAAGTCTGCACGCGTGCAACTTGTTGCGATTCAGGAAACTTTTTTGTGAAGATACTTGTTTTTACGGGGAAATAGATGAAAACGTGTAAAATACCGAGACGTTCCACGGAAATAACTAGTAATGTTTCGGAGTTTTTTTACAGTGCGGAAATAAATTATTTCTTTACTTTTTTTCAAATATCGGGTTATCTTTGTTTATCAGACACTGTACAGCATTTCAGAAAAATGATTAATTCTCAAATAATAATTATCACCGTGTTTGATCTGTCTTGTACTCATGAGATACCATCTACCTTCATACCTATCCGACATTTTAAAATGATTCAATTTTTCTAAATAACTGGGCATTGCAGAGAACTCTGAAAATCTTCCTCTTTTGGACAAGTTTCACTAATCAATAGCTTCCAGTTTAAATTGCCAATTGTGTTTAATCTATCTAGGGCCTTACTTTCTAGCAAAAAAAAAAAGATATTTTATTACTTAAATGGTGTGTGAAAATAATATATATTATTTGAAAATTCACTCAAATTTAAAAAGAAGTGCAAGAGTTGAGCTGCCACGTAATGTGAGCATTGGTTTCTCTCTCTGTATATATATATATATATATATATATATATATATATATATATATATATATATATATATATATATATATATATATATATATATATATATATATGTGTGTGTGTGTGTGTGTGTGTGTGTTGGTGTGTGTGTGTCTAATATCTCTGTTTTTTACTCAGATCAGTCAGCGATCAACTTGGATGCATAGCGTAGGTAGAATTTCAGCTAGTTTTCTTAATTTCTACAAGAATAACACATTTATTATCACCAAGAAAAAAAAGCATTCTACAGACTACAAGAGCGTAAAAGGAAATTTATTTTAATACATATTGCAACTGCAAATGTGAGTCACAAAAGACAATAAAGTTTATTTGTGCACTGTAAAAGAGAGGGCCAATCTTTTTCAACTTTTTCGGAGTCTGATTTTTACGCAACTGCAGCACCTACTGATCATAAAGTTTCATTCCGTATGTTAGAGATACCTTGCGCAATAAAATTCTACTATTCTCTACAAAATCCTGGGCAGACAGAAAAAACAAACTTTAAACTCTTTCCCTTGTATAAAACTCAATTAATATTTCGATCATACTTCCAGATTATTATACCACCAAGATGACATTAGTAGCGAAAAAACATCACCTATTCTTGAAAATTGACCAATAATGTTTAAATAGCAATACCACTTAATGACACATTCCGTCAAAATGATCGGAAACTTTCCTTTGAAGTGTAGTTTTAAAAAGGCACAATATATAATTTGTCGACACTAATGACGATGAAATTGCTTTCTAATGGAGCCTCTGGAAACACGCAAATGATACAACAATCAATTTCGAGAACAATAAATATCAATTGCAGTATTAAGATTGAACTGCTCATAAATTGTTGAGGAACTAATGCATATTTTGCAATATTTTTAAAGTGTTCGAGTAATTTTCTTCCTTGAAATACATTGTTGTGATTGAATTCTTTAAATCCATTTCCCTTGATGCAAGAAATACGTTTCTTTCTTCTTATAGATTCACTAATAAGAATTTTCATTTGCATTATTCATTGTTTTGAAAATTGGTATTGAGGTTTAATAGATACTTACCTTAGATTATGAATGAGTAAAATGATTAAAAAAAATTAAAATATATAATTTCAATTTTCGGCATCTTGAATTCAAATTATGTTTTTCGCAATCACGAGCGTTTGTGTGTATAAATGCGCGTGTGCGTTTGTGTAGGCGCATGTGTGGGTGCGTGTGTGCATGTGTGTGCGTGGTGTATATGCAGTGCTGTGTGTACGCGCGTGTGTGTGTAGGTGTTCGTGTGAGTATGTATGAAGGCATATGTGTTTGTGTCTGTGTGCAGGCATGAGTGTGTGTATGTGTATGTGTGTGTAGGCGTGTGTGTGTAAGCGTGTGTGTGTAGGATATGGACGCAACCTGGAGACGGTTTTCGCAAGAGGAACAGCATCGTGAGGCCGGTCGACGCGACGGTGGTGCTGGCAGAATGAGGTGGTGGGAAAATAAAATAATAGGAATTCAAAAGAGTCAAATGAGAACAATAAGCAATCTCGACTGCTCAAAAATATTGCAATAATTTTTGGATTTAGAGGTACCACTTCAGTAAAAAAATGTATTTTTCTATAAAACTGTATGCCACTAAAAAGGATCTCAAAAAAAACTTTAAAAAAAAGTTGAGAAAATCTGTAGGTATTTGGCCCACTTCATAAGCCTACATCTTAAGAAAATCTGCAGACTGAAGATCTCTAGATTTTCTGCAGAATGTTCGGAAGTTGAGAAAATCTGAAGGTATTTGGCCCACTTTTAAACCTAAATCTTAAGAAAATCTACAGACTTAAGATCTGTAGATTTTCTGTAAAAAGCTCTGAAGAAAATCTTCAAATTTTTATTCTCAAGGTTTTCTTAGAATATATAGGCTTAAAGTGGGCCAAATAACTTGAGATTTTCTGAAGGTGGGCGTTTCTGAAGATTTTCTTTAAAAATTAATTTTTCAGAAATTTTATTTATTTATTTTGAAAAATACAGTAATAAAAAAAATCTTAGAACTCTTTCGGCTAAAACATAGTTCCAAATGATTTGAAACTCTCTAAAAATTGCATAATGATAATTTATTTAATCTAGATTTGATTATGTGCGTAGATCATCCAAATAAAAGCTTAAGAAGCATTTGAAATTTCAATCTACATACATGAGATGCTGTCATAACAAAAATTTCCTACCAGAAATAACTTTGAATGTAGTACTAAAAATTAGTTCAGAAGAATAAACCTAGAGGGTTTTTTTTTTTTTTTTTCATTGTGCTTGGCAAAAACAGATACCTTGAAATAAGATTTTTTAATTTAGACTAAAATGTGTTCACCGTACTGATGTAGGACAGCGTATACAATGTGTTTTTAATTCATTGGTGTTATGAATAGGATACACTTTTTTTATATCTTGTAGATGGTACTAATTTTTTTAGGATAATGGTCATAAGTCAAGTATTTCAAATATAAATTGACAACAGAAATCCCTTCTACTTCTAGAACAGTTAGTTATACTGTGGAAAATTTTGTTGTGAAAAGTATTTCATTGGCTATTTGAGAAGTGGTATGCACCTGAATATTTTTCCAATCAGAGTAGGAAGAATATAATTTAATGGGAAGATAGTAATAACCTTGCAATAATTTTATTTTTTTACATTATATGTAATACAATATTTGCTCTACTCCGATTTTGAAAATATATATACTGTCGGCCCTGCTTAATTGAATACTGTCAGTTCCAAGAAATATTATTTGATTAAGCAGGGAAATACTCTTTATCATACCAAATTGACAACATTTGTCTTAAAACGTAATAATAATGAATCAATAACTATATAATGGAAGTAATGTTTTTGGTAAAAATATATTGAAACAAGCTAAGTGAACGACAAAATAATAGGTATAATAATTTTAAATATATATTAGAAGGGCGCAAGGAAAAAAAATGCAACTTACAACCTCATCTGTTGTATGCGAAAAATATAATTTAATATTTTTACATGAATAATTGTTCATACGTAATTAATTTTTAAATTATTTAAAAAACTTCTCAGTAAAATATTGTGAAAGCTGATCAATATTGTTCGATTAAGCGAGGATCTTTGACAATTCCTCAGTGGGGAAGTATTCAGTTCCAAAAGGTTTTATTCATATTTGGGGTATTTGTTTATCCGTTACCCGTTTAAGCGGGGCTGGCAGTATATATAAGAATACACACACAATATAAATTTTTTGTTCTGATATGAGATATTTAGCATCAACTCTACACTTCTGAGACTTTTAATTGTGCAACAATTTCTTTGTTCCTAAATACATTTAAACATATATTACTGTGAAAGCTTTAAATAAGAGAATGTTGACTTTCACCATCTCATGTGGACAGTTGCCAGATATTTCAAACTTTTAGTTTCATGTAGAGTGAAACTTTGGAAACTCGACTTACGGATAACTCGACTAACCTGGTAGCTCAACATGTATTTTCCTTATGGTTGGCTCAATGCTTATTTCAATGGACTAAAATCTCTCTAACTTGACGAACATTTTCAGGAACCCCTATAAGTCAACATCCAATTGCTATTCTAGTCCACAATTTTTTCTTTCAACATTCTTTCATACTGAACTTTTCTCAGAACCTTATGCAGTGATTTCTTGGTCAGTCAATCCTTTTTTGGGAAGCTCTTTTAGAGAATTCCATTTTTATCCAGGGGAGTCAGCCACCACTCTGTGCTGTTAGTGCAATTCTAAAAGGCTAAGGTAAGATAAATGTCCTCTAGAGAAAGGTTGCACCGTGACATGTTTTTCAAACAAGGGTGAGCAGGACTTTATCTTAAGACGTGGCTGACAAGAATCTGTTTTATCTCTTTAAAAAAAATAATAGCGAATTTATTATGTACTTTTTAAAATTAGAAAATTCATTTACTGGAATAAACTTTCATAATGTGAATGTTAAGCATTTGTAAATGACGAGGCTTCAGAGTAGAGGGAAAAAATGACTGGCCCTGACTCTGGGAATTTTAGACCCTTAGACTCCGACGCCACTAGCAGTGGCAGAGTTGCAGGTTTTGGGAGAAAATGACCGACTCAGACTCTTGAAGTTTTAAAACTTTGACTCCTTTGCCACAAAATATGTCAGTCATCGATTCCGCAGCCCTGGTAAGTGATACAGAAACTGCTTAGGAATTACAATTATGGAACCTCAGTAAGTTGACTTCCGCTTCAGTCGACATGTTTTCATGTTCCCTGGGGGTGTGAATTCAGACCTGACTGACAAGAATCTTTATTATCTCTTTTCAAAAATTATGGATTTATTATGTACTTTTCGAAATAAGAAAATTTATATACTGGAATTAGTTTCCATGATGTAAATGTTAAGCATTAGAAAGTGACAGGGCTGTGGTGTAGGGAGGGAAAATGACCGGCTCCGACTCTGAAAATTCCATACCCTTAGACTACGATTCCGCGAGCAGTGGCAGAGTTGCGGGCTTAGGGAGAAAATGACCGACGCTTGAAATTTTAAACCTTCGACTCCTGAATCTGACTCTTTTGTCCTAAAATCTATCAGTCTCTGACTCTGCAGCCTTGGTAAGTAAAAGTGATACATAAACTCTTCAGGAATTAAAATTATGGAACCTCAGTAAGTTGACATCCGCTTGAATCAACATGTTTTTAATTTCCCTTGGGGTGACGAGTTATGAAGCTCCACTGTATATATATTCAGTGATGTTCCCATCAATTTTTCTGAGGTTATACTTCCAGTAATCCATTACTCACAATTGGTGTACATGATCATATACATAGTATATTATAATATGAAAATTTATGCAATTTGAGGGTATACTATATGTCTAAAAAATGTTTGTGAGTATACGGCATATATGAAGTATACCCTATGGGAACACCACTGTATATATTTCTGTAGCGTCACTACAAAGAGCGATGTTTAATCATTCAAATTTTAGCGAAAATAGAGCACTATATTGCAGGGAGGGAGAGGTTATTTTGCATGTGTATATACTTCCTTTAATCATAAACCTAAATTTTATCAAATTTTTAGATCAGACAAGATAAACAATAATAATGTAGGGCAATCACATGTGTTTATGCATGCAGAGGCACTGAAAATCATGCAAGTGCAGGCTGCTACATTTAGAGTTTTGAAATCCATGACTTTAGTTGCAACTTTCCATGACTCATGAGTTACAATTTCGTAGAAAAAACATGCATTTTTCACAAGAATACCGAAATTTAGTATTTTGTGAAAAATAAAATTTCAACCACATGAACTACAGTTAGCACATTAAATTAAAGCGAAATGTAATGAGCTGAACTACTATTGTAACTAAAAAACAGAAATAATAAATTTCATGAACATTTTCTGGTTTTCAACAAATCATACAAAAATTAGGTAGGAATTTTCATGAAAGCAAATTTATTATTTTTTCCTTGAAATATCTGATATAATACACAATAATCTCTCAATTACTAAAAATACTGATTTTACAAAACAAAGGAACCTGCTAAACTGGTTTTATTTACTGCATTTTTTTTTTTTTGAAACTTATTTTTAAAAATATGTTATTTTAAGAACAGAGAAAGACACTAAGATTTAATTCATTTGAAAGCTAGCAGTTTTCTTTTTTAAATGCGTGACTATCAATAATTTACTAATTACTAAAATCAAGTTCAGAATCAACCAAATGAAATAAATAAATAATCAGAATAAAATAAACAATTAAATTAACTTACCAACTTGATCAACAAAATTTTAGGAAAACCTACAAATATTTGAAACATTCTTCATGTTGTGTAAACTACATTTCCACACTTATGAATAATTTTAGATAAGAATTACCCGAGCTTCCCATTTTCTATCAACATTTTTACATGTTCCAAACGGGAAAGTAGTAATGGTGTATTTTGACCCTATAATGAATATGCATAGATATTACAGAGGCACATGTTGTGCGCACATACATTTGCTATAGATATGTGCATTGCCTGATAATTGTTAATTAATATCCATACTAAGTATTATCTTCAAAATAGGTAAATTAATGCAAAAAATTCCCCTTTTGCTGTCATGGATATATGATTGGAAAAAAAGCCAATGGGATTGTCATTTATTTTCATCTTTCAATTGCATATTGTTTTTCATTCCTGCAGATATTTTTGAATTTTCAGCGTGATGCTTGATGTGAATAAGTTCTTTTCTTACTATAAGAATAAGTTCTTGGCTAATGTGAAATTTTTGAAAATCAACTCTTTTCGTGCTTTGAAAAAGAGTGCATAAATAAGATATTATGAAAGTAGAATCAGAATTAAAATTTTAACATTTTTTAGCAATATATTTTTACCTTTTAAAGCATAAAGTAGAAGCATTCGTATGTAAAAGAGATACAGTAGAGTCTCAGAACTGGATAACTTGGCAGACTCTCAGAAACACATCGAGTAGGGTGAAAATACTGTTGTTAAACCCCATTCCCGAATTCCTGGCATTTCCAAATTAGGCCACCGATTACTCAACATTAGGGTAAGTTTTTTGACTCTGCTGCACACGGTACTTGCCGCAATTGTGTAAAATCTAGGAATGTAGTGATTTCATAAGCACTGTGTGCATTTTAGGAGCACTAATATAAAATAATTATCCCCTCACACAAGCTGATTAGAAAATCTTATTTTTTTTCTTATTTTAAATGCATTTTAACGCATTAGACAAAACAAAGCTTTCGTAGAACTTTCCAACTTAAAAGGAGTTTATTCGAGATATAGAGAACTTTGTATTGAAAAAACTAAATTATTTTAGGACTGAGTGAAATCCTCGAGATAAAGAAATATTCAAGGTGTAAGGCTTCGTGTTATCGAGAGTCGACTGAATAGGACACCTTTGATCATGCCTGGATCTGTAACTTTTGGGCCCCTAACTGTCCACCAGAATATGCTATGGCACTAATGGCCACTGCCGTTTTAGAGGCGTGCCCCTCCCCCCTTCCCCACATGACAGGTACGTTAATTCGGGCCTGCCTTTGAAGACATTACAGTAAGGAACGGGGGGGGGGAGTACACTATTACGTAAGTTTTGAGGAATGGAAGTTAAAAATTTATCTGAGACGATCTTCCATGATGTTACAAGGCGGAGGTTTGCGAATTTATAAAAGAGTAAATATCTGAAATCAATCTATTCCTCCTTCTTAATTCGCACCTGCGGACAATACAAATTAAAAAAATTGGGGCAGTCTCGAAAAGTTTCACAACTGTCACAGAGGAAGAAAATAGATGCTACCTTGGCAATGGGATCCAAGACAGAAAAAAAAATTGATTTTAAGTAGAGACGTACCGAGTAGCACTTTGGTCGAGTACCGAGTACTCGGCCTTTCACTACTCGGCTGAGTACCCAGTTCCAATTGTGTTTTAAGAAATACCACTGACACACACATGACGAATTATGATCTGATTGGAATAGTAGTATAGACCTCCATGTCCAAATAAGTTTTTAAAACAAAATTCCAGCTGAAATTTAATTGTACATTTTTTAAAGTAAAAATAAAAAAATACATTAAAGGTAGGATTAATCAAGTTGGAATTAAAACCAAGCATATCAATCTATACTTCTAGTCCGGCAAACAAATAATTTTTTAAAGCAAATGAAACAACGTTAAAAGCACAAACGTGCAAGAGCACTGCAGACACGTCAGTGACGGCTCGTCACTATGGGCCGAGCCCACCCGGATAAATTGTGCATAGTTAGATTAGATAAAAATGTCTTTTTGTGTTTCAGTTTTAAATAAAATCAGGCATGAAACTGATTTTAAATTTCTAGCACTCTGCTAATCACTAATATAAGAAAAAAGTGTTCCTTTTCTGTTGACTAGCGACAGAGCTTTAAGAATGATCCTTCAGGCCATTTCAACAACGGCCCACAACTTAACCAACCGCGAGTATTACGAAAACGGCAAGCGATGTCACCCCGAACGATGTGTATGGGCCGGCTCCCTTCCTCTCCTTCGAAAAATATCTTCATCCAATAGCAATAGTAGAAGCAGTGGGGGGAATGTGTCTTGTCTGGCGTTGCTTATACAATGTTTCAGTGAGGCAAAGGGCAGAAATTTCGGAGCCCACCCCACGGGGAAAGGAAAAGTTCTCGCATTGCTTTCTCTCTCTCACTCTCTCTTTTGATTTAATCCATTTTTTCCTTTTCTTAAATCTTGAACGGCTGTTACTATCAGGTATTGGGGTTTACAATATTTTGGGTTCCCACTCATTTCATTGCATGGGATACCTATTTTAATTTATTTATCTTTATGGAACTAAAAGCGCATTCTCGAAATTTCTGAATGGAGATTTTATTTTCGAAAAGGCGTTTGTCATTTTTTAAGTTTCAGTTTGAATTTAGGTTCAGTTGGTTTTCAGTGTCGGGATAGTATAATAAGAGTTAAGACTATTTCTTTGAATTTAAAGCTGTTCCTAAAATAGTCTTCATTGAGTGTGATTTTTTCAATTTTCTTTCAAGCTAGATATTTGGTTAAAGTAATAAGTCTTAATCGTGTTGGGCTTATTGTCATGCCTCTACTACGCTAGAGTATTCTAGCACTGAGCAAGCCTAAATTATTACTCAATTAAAATTAAAAGTAATTTAATTTTCTTATAAAAATAACGTATTGGTAATTAAGTAAACTGCGTGTTTCTAGAAAAATTAGTTACCAGTTTCGTAATTTGATATAAACGAAGCATGTTAAAGTGAAAGTTAGTGCTGCTGCATGATCCCAGTCACAATCTAATTTTTGCTATCCTGCATGGGAAAAAGAGGGGGGGGGGTCTCATTGGTCTTCATTGCCCTATTATTTGGCATACTCACCTTAGTTCTCTTCATTTTATCTGTTTTCTTTTTTTTTGTGAAAACTTTATACAATTGTCAGAGGCAACCCGAACTAAAACTTTTAGGAGGAGAGTGGTTAAGTTGTCAATTCACAAAATGAAACTCCGAACTTTACCAAATGATAAAAAATGAGCATGCACGTACTTAAATATAATTAGAAGATACTCTAGGCCTAAACAGCTATATGGACTCCAAATTTGCCAAATAAAGAATATTTTGGGAGGCCACAATGACTTCCATCGGGGTGCCCTTGATAACAGCGGGCCCACCAGCCAAATTAAGCCACGAGCCATCAAGACAAGTGTTTCTGTATTACAAGGAACATCTTTTTCAGTGCATAAAATGCGAGAATATGAATGTAAAAAAAAATCGGATATTTGTCGGATGTCTTTAAATTCGTAAGCTCACATTTTGTGCATTGAAAAAAGCATTCCTTTTAATGCCAAAACACGTGTTTGCAGTGTTCCTGCACATTCGTGCTTTTGACGTTGTTTTATTTTTTAAGAAAAGGTATTTTTATACTTCTTATAAATAATTTTGGAAATGGCAAAAATCCATTTAAAAATATAAATATTTCATATTTTCTGTACTTACCTTTTTTGTCCCCATTTTTAATAATTAAGTTTTATCAACTTTGGGGCTTTAAAATATAAGATTTACTCCATTGAAGCATAACAGACTTCATTATTCTCGAAATTTGAATTTTACTTGTAAGTTTGAATTGTAAATGATTGCGGTATTTTATATGCTTGTACTTTTTTATTAACTGTAAAATCCGGTTTGAACAATATTCAATTTTTTACAACTACTCGGTATTGGCCGAGTACCGAGTATTCGACAAATTGTCCAAGTAAGCCGAAGTACCGAGTTCTCAGTATGTCTCTAATTTAAGCTATTTTTTTATACTTATTGACAAAAAATGAAAGACGTATGCAATAGGTTTCTGGCAAGGGGGAACGACCTGATAATAAATGCTTCAGCTATAGTGTATACGTCTGCCTTGCTACGCTTTCATTCATTCTCCGATATGTTCTTAATTTCGGGTTACTTATTAATTAGACATTTTTTACTTACATTCAAGTTTTCATTTACATTTTTCACTATATAGTCAAGTAACATGCGTCTATCTTTCCATGCTTGTCTACTTGCACATTGCTCAATTTATTTTTAACTATACATTTGATATTTGAGTGTTATTATGTGAAATTCGTTTTTCTTTAGGTTACTTCTATGCATTAAGTTACTCACAGTCAACTGTAGTTTCAATTTCGTGCAAATAACGCAATAAATAAAAATAATCATAATAAAAGTAAAAAGAAAAAACCCGAACATATCAAATAAAACGAACAATGTTTCAACTGCCAAAATACGCAATAAAAGCTGCACACGAACAAAAGAGTGATTTTTTTCCCCTCACATTAATATGAAAATTAAAGCACAGTAGGGACATCAAAGACTCAATTTGCATTAAACAAAAACAACGAAATAACGAAGCTGAAAATTAAGTATATATCTAAAGAATTAACTAGCAATTAAAGCACGTGTTTCACGTTAACAAGCCCAGCGATTTGGCGATATACGATAGTAAAGAAATCACATGACAACAAAAACCTTGTAGAAAAAAAACCCCGGAGCTAAATTAATATGAGCAAAAGCAGTTTAAAGACAAAATAAAGCTTAAAATTATAATAATAGCGAAAAAAAATTGAATGAGCGAAAGCATGGAAGTGGCAAACACGTAAACAAATCGCCGGTCGCCGGTAAAGCTGCAAGCAAGTTCTCTTCACTTCAAGCCCGAAACTGATTAGTATGGAGCAAAAAAAATAGTGGTTCATAAATCATTAAATTAAAAAAAATCTACAACGAATTAAAAAAGAAAAAAAATGCAGCATTTTCGGACAAACTATCAGAATATGAACTAGTGTTGTATTAATTTTCATTGTCGTGAATTGCTTAGATTTTGCTGGACTATCTAGATTTTGCAGTAGGACAGGAAAGTTATTGCGCAATCAAAAGTTAATTTCATATATAGATTGGTTCTTTTATGTCAATCGTATCTTGTTTTTATGGATAAAAATGTAGAAATATGTGTTCAATTAGTATAATTTTAATTCAAAAAGTAAAAATCAAAATTATGATATCAGTTATAAAAAAAATAATTTAAATAAATACTTGATAAAGTAAATAAGTATTTGCAAATTTCTAGTTTCAATCTTCAAAAACATCAATTGCATTGTACTATCACAGATTATATACTTAAAACCTAAAGGACACCTATGTTCACAATAATTTCTTTAACATCGAAAAACTCCATTCGACATCATCATTTAATAAAAGAAAAAAAAGTGTAAAATTTCTCAAAGAGCTATTTTATGACTCAAAATTTAAATTAATATAACTTTGGATTTCTTACTTTTTTTTTAGAATCCCAAAATTTCAGTCATTGTAAAAAAAAAAGTGTAAACATTCTGTTTCACAGATTTTCTGCGAAACGCCCTGGAGGGTCGATCACTCCCCCCCCCCCAGCGCAAAGGGGTGAAAACCCCTCATGTAAACTCCTGAGCATTAAGAGCCTGTTTCATATTTAGCAATGATCCGATGCAAACTGTGGATTAGTATTAAAAAAACTCCATGGGGGGCGACCCCCCCCCCCCCGCCCCCCACATATGGGCGAAAATCCACCTATGCGAGTTCTTACTGATCAAAGGATTTCTGTGTCAAATTTGTGAAAGATCCGACGAAAACAGATATTGTGCAAAGAAGACATCTCAATGAGGGGGGTCGCCCCCCCCCCTCATTAAGGCTCCCCCCCTCCCACACAAGTTGAGATTCCCCTTGCATAAATTTCTGAGCATTGAACGACCTCTGTTCAAATTTAGCAAAGATCCGATGTAAACTGAATTTTTATAAGCCCCCCCCCCATGGGGGTCGACCCCCTACAGGGAGCAAAAACACCAATATGAGCTCCTCCTGATCAAAGGACCTTGGTGCCAAAATCCCTTTAGATCCGATGAAAACTGAATTTGAATAAGAAAAACCTTTTTCAATGGGGGGGGGATAATCGACACTCCCCCCCAACTATAGGAATGAGAGGAGTCCCCCTCTGAATTCTTGAGCATCAAAGGACCTTCGCACAACATTTATAAAATGAATTTTCAAAAAAAAAAAAAACTTTAAAATTTCGAAAAAGAAAATCGCAAAAATCGTTGTTCGTTCGATGTTAATGGTATCTGCAGATTTTTTTCAGATTTTACTTTAGCGCCAAATTGTTTTTAAATTTGTGTAGAAATTCTTGAGACAAATTTAGCAAGCTGTGAATGACTCTAAAATGATTCAAAGAATTCTTGAGATATTTTTGAGGCAAAACAAAATCTTTAAAATATCTTCAGATTTCTGCAGAATTTCTCAAGAAAGCGGCACTTTCTAGAGAAAATTTTGAGATCCTTTTTATAGTGGGGATTAATCCTCTAAATATTTAATGAGAAATTTTTGGAAACACGACGGCAGGTAGGACCTTAAACAGAAGTGTTAATATATGCTTCTAAGGTATTGAGTGAGGAATTGCATTGAAAAATAAGCTTACTAAAAAATAAAGTCTTTTACTTAACCATGGTCACAGGTTTTGATATGAACTTAAGTTACGAAATTATTAAAAGCACGTCAAAATTAATAAAAACATTAAACTAATTGTTAGAAGAAATTAATTAAACCATAAATGGGCAATAAGAAGCTGGTTTGATGCCTTGCAACGAGTTTTTCGGTATTTCGTTGCACATGAATTATATCAACGAATATTTGTCCTTGCATGTCTTACCCGGGAGAACTCGCGGTACTTTTCGTCACACGAAAGCTCGCAGGGGACTCCGTAGGCCAGGTGTGGTTATTTCAGTAAATTGAGTTTGCAAAATAGGAAAAAAAAATGTGTTTTCAACACTGAATTACAAATACATAAACAGCCTCTAAAATATGTTTTAAAAAGTAAGGTTTAAGAAAGTTTTATAATACATGAATCTAAATCTTCTTCTAAGCATGACTGATGATCGCTACACTGTTCTGCGTCAACTTCTTCCCCATCATCTTCAATAAGGGAGTCCTCATCAGTTGAGACCTCAACTAACACGGTCTACAACCTCTTCATTTCATATTTGTAGCTTAAATAGCGATGCATTTCACAACCTCTTCCTTTACATTCACAATCTGAAATAAAAAGCGTGAGCGCTCGCTCCGGGTTTCTGAGGTCCGAACCGGAATTCTATAGGGAAAAAGGGGAATGTACATTCCTCAAAAGCATGTGGTCAGTATGTAGGTCACCTTGAGCGCAGCTACTGTGGACCTCATTGATTTCCGTTAAAGGGGTGATTTTTGGCAGCGTAGTTTTTTAATAACCGGCTTTGAGATACCCGATGCGAGTTCTCCCGGGTTAAGAAATTCTTTTAATATTACAGTACAACCATTTAAAACAGTTGTGTTTTAAGATGATATGTGCGTCCCAATTGAATCCGCAAAATGAAATAATGAAATTGCTTTCGATAGAGTATTAGCGAAAACACCAGTCATCAAAAATTAGGTTTCATTTTAACTCTGGTTTAGGTTACAACTATAGAATGCTCAAAAATGATACATACCTTACTGAAGGAAGCCTAACTGTATTAACACTATTATACAGAAAATACAACTCTTGAAACTTTTCTATAACTTTATGTAATTTAAATGTAAAAGCACGTCTTAATATTAGGAATATATACTTGTTGCAAATTCCATTGAAAAAAAAAAAACACACTTATATGTAAAGAAATTAATTTATCAAAGTCCGAGCGTGAAACCCTTAATTGACGGGTCAGCCTCGTCTTATAATGCTATAGTGAAGGCGATATTTGTTTTTACTTTATTACGGCAAAAAAGTTAGTTATTTTATGATCATATCATATTCACATTGCGTTTTGCTATTCATTGATTCGCGTTGTGACCAGAATAGGCAAAACAAAATATGTTGACCCCTAAATAAAGAGCTTTGTTGTACCATGGTTCACTTCCTTACTACACTAATCAATTTCTCTACATAAAAAATATGGTAAAACCATAGGTAACTCAATTTCGCGAAAACTGAGAACCAGCCCTTTCTGAAACAATCGATTCAAGTATACCAATAAATACTTTAAAAATCACTACATATGCATCTCTGACAATAAGTAATAAATATCTTTCCGTTTTGGGATTTACAAAAGCATTATGATATCATCTTATCTTAATATGTCAGTCAAAGAAATGCTGAAGTGCTTAAGTAAATCGGCCTTTAAACAGTGCAATATATTAAGATGAAGTTTTACTTCTTCAAAACGTATTGCGGTACTTTTTCCAGTAGAATGCATCTGTTTACTTATACATAGTATTCGCTTATTTTCTTTTCTTAGCGATAAGATAGCTTCAAAGGCTCTTATCTAAATCAATGTTTACGGAAGGAAGTCTTAGTTTGTACTAGAAAAAATACTTCGCAAGCAAAACTCTTTGAAAACGGTGAATGCGAAATTTCTTTCTATAAAATGTAGATTTTTTCAGAAGTTAAAAAGCTTTACGATTGATTTACAAAGATTTTTACTGAAGAACATGATACCAGCGTCTTTTGTTTTCGATGGAAATTGTTTTTCAATTTGATTTATTTACTTTTCAATGGAATGTGTTCATTTCAGACTTTAAAAATGTCAAAAAATTGCGGAATAAGCAGAAACTTAAATCGCTCGTTTTTCATGAAAATGAGAAATGCCCAAATCATTTATTTTGTTCTTGCCAAAAAGAAAAATCTCTTCCCCCCTCCTCAATTTTAATTAAATGAATGTTGTCATTAGTACAGACTTTTTTTTTCAATTGAAATAAATAATATAAAAACATCACCAAATTTTCAAAAATCGTATTTTATTTTCAAGATTTTATTGTAAAACGCACATTGTTATTCAACACTACACGCTTTTATTAACAATTATTTTTTTTCGTTTTTCACTTGTGTTGTTGACAAACACATATCCTGTGTAATTTAACACGTAAAAGTTAAGAATTATTGATTTAAATTCGTAATTAAATTTAAGAAAAACTTGTTAACAAAGTAAGAAAAATAACCGTGAGTGCTTTTAAAATAAATAAACTGAAGACAACATGTTTGTGCGCAGATTAAATATTTAAGTTCGTTAATGAAAAATTATTTGTATCCTTGTGTAATAATTTCACGTTGGTATTAATTTTCCAACAGCAAAGAATGAAAAAGTGTAGTTCACTAAAAATAAGATATTGAAAAATCTCTGACCCGCAATGAATATTGCATATACTATACGTGATTCGGCATTACAGTGAAAAAAATCTTCAATGACAAAACAACAACAAGTCCGATGTTAAGAAGAATATACAAATTACCTGACAACGCTACGAAGGAAATATCGTAAATTAAATCTGTCAGAAAATATGAATGCGGTGTTTGAAATACCAATGGAAATAATTAGGAGTGAATTAATTGAGAGAATGTCTTATATATATATATATATATATATATATATATATATATATATATATATATATATATATATATATATATATATATATATATATATATATATATATATATATATATATATATATATATATACACACACATCAGTGTTACTTATCTCTCTCTCTCTGTCTCTCTCAAGGGCTGACTACGCGAGGCAAATACAATTTATTTAAACAAAAAAAGCAGCAAACAAAAACAAAGGTTTAAAATAAAAAAAAGAAAAGAAAATGAAATAAAAAAAATATTAAAAACTAATAGGCGAAAACGGACAAACCTGTTAGTTTTCATGGATGCAAGCTTATTCTACAGATGTGTTGATCGCCTCTAAACTAAGTAGATTCACATTAAAATGACCAAACCTTCGCATCAAATTTCTCCCTTTCCCCTTTACTCAGGTAGAATCGTCTTGACTGGTCGCTTACCAAGTCTATGGCAGCAGTGGAAATACAGTATTAACACTTTATTGCGTTACCCTTTGAACCTTTTCTAGAATTATATATATTACTTGTTCTGCTCGTTGCTAATTTTAGGGATAGAGTGTGCTATCAATGCAGCAGTAAATAATTAAAATTATCGTTTGTTTCTTGTCTAATGTAGCTGAATTCATTTAACAAACATACGAACTTAATTCTTAACACGTACCATTATTTGAGAATGTCAGCAACACAACTCGTTCAGAGTTCCACTCGGTAAACAATTGGCTCTGGAGACTATCCATAAAATTCCACATTCTTCTTTGAAGATCTGTACAGATGGTATTAGGGGTGATGGAGGATTTTGGGGAGTGGAGTGTACGTACCTACTCCTACGGAAGCTGTGAAATTTAAAATTACGAGTTAAAACACATATTTTTGCTCAGTGTTTAGATCAAAGCTTATTGCTTATCAGGAAGGGTTTGCAGTGTGAAGTTCAGAAGGAGGATAGATACCATGATACATGAAATACACCGCCAGCTCAGTCATTTCCAGCCGAGGACTGCAGTTTCGTGCTTATGAGCACTCATCAGCCAGGCATAGGAAAGTGACTGAGCTGGAGATGGAAAACCTCTTAAGGAAGCCAAGAGTGTCAAACAAACTGGTAGCTGATATAGAGTTAGCGCAGACCACAACTATCAACACAAAACCACAACTATCAACACAAATATATACGTGATGAACAGTACTATTAAGATAAATAAATACCTTTGTGCTGAATAGTAAAGTCAGACCAAACAACGTAAGTAGAAGCACAAATTTGTAAATTACAGCAGACACGTGTTTCGGCGTTACAGGGAACGCCTTTTTCAATGCAAAAAATAATGAGCTTATGGATGAAAAGACATTCAACTATTAGTTGAAGAAAATTATAAGAAATATCAAAACCTTTTATTGATTAATTATGTATCGCTTTATTATCATAAAATCGGTAGCAGCTTTGCCTCCAATGCTTTGGAGTAATGTAACGATGTATAACTGATTTAAGTCTAAGCTTACCCCAAAATAAAATGTAAGCTTACAGAGATTTATTTTAAAGGTTACACGTTATCACAAATAAGCTTTTATTAGGTTTTCTGGGTAGGTTATTAATTTTTATGCGTAAGGTCAAATATTTGATGATTTAACTAACCCAAAGCTATTAAATTATTGGATAAAAACATATTTTTAGTCCTGAATGGAGTATAGGAAAATAAATTCGTTAGTTAAGATACTTGAAACTCTCAAACATATGCCTCTGAGTTCTTACATATCATAAACGCCAGCAAATCATACTGTAATCATTTATATTTTGCTGCTACAGAATAAAGCATATCAATACAAGGCTGTTTTGGGTTCCGATGACTTCCATGTTGTTTTAAAACATTTTTATTAAATACATGTCAGTTTTATGATTTCTCATAACCCAATGCACACCAGTAAACACTACACCATTTCGAAATTTATTTCTACAGACAAGACATCTTTACAGCACAAAGAGAGAAAATAACACTCGGGGCTCCTGGGTAGCATCTAACCCACAACGTCAGTCTCACTGCTCACGGACAATTCACAAAGTGATAGACTTTCTCCACTCGACCGCGGAGGCTCTTGTGGTTTCGTGTGTAAGAGTTGACGCGTTCTGCGTTAGTTCTGAGTTTTACGCATGCTTTTTGAACCTTACCTCAGTTTACAAAGTGTTTTTGACGTTATGTGAAACTTTTCAAATGTCATCGTGAAAGTTTTCTCCAACGATTTGAGTTTTCTTTAAATCATCCCAACTTTCTTCAGAAGTTGCGTAACATTACATTCATTATCAATAATTAGGGGAAGCTGCTGTACCAACGGACAAAATTTACTTTTCAATTCTCTGGGAATGGATAAACGATCGGATTTTTTTTTCTGGTAGAATCTGCAACTTATCATCTAATTTGGCAATTTTTGTCAGGTGAAAAAGCTTAAAAAAAAAAAAAATCTTAAAAACCATCTTTTTTGTCCGTGGGTACAACACTCCGTTCACTCCGCGGACAAGTGCCTTTGTACCCAAGGATATATAAAAAAAATATATAAATAGGTCTCAGGAACTCAATTATACTCAATACATTTTCATAAGCTATTTTATATTGAAGTACTTCAAACATCCATTGAAAATAACGCTAAATAAAATATCAAACAGAAATTAAACTTTGAAAATTTATCAAAGTTTTTTTTTTTTTAATTTTCCTTAATTTTTAACATCAGTGAACTCTTTAAAAAAGTGATTAATCTTGAGAGAGTTAATGATGTTATGAATAATTAAAATGTTTTTAAACAAAAATAACTTGATTCATGATAGAATGGCTCAATATGTATCTACATAATAACTTCAATTTATAGGCAAATTGAAACCTTTAAACAAAACTAACCCATTACAAAAAACTCAGTTTACATTAAATCAACAAGTATCTTGAAAATTCGACTTCAAATGAAAACAGGTTGGATTGACGGTCTGTAGATCCTACAATAGGTGGGGTTACTTCAACTCTATATCTTCAAGCCATGAATTCTTCAAATTCATCATCATTGTTAAAAGCAAATTTCGGAAGTTAATGACAAGGCACCGTTTTGAGGTACTTCACATTGTATAAAGACTCAGATGCGACCCAAGGAGACTAAAAATTGCTGTCCGTGGGTTCACATGATTATGTGTCCTTAGGTACAAAGGTACGCCATTTTGGTTTTGCAAGTCTGTCACATCGACAAGACCACAGTTTTACAACATTAAAAATCGGAAACAAAACCTTCAAAATATAGGAAATCATGATACTTACAACAAAAGAGAATAATACAATCCACGATAGACGAAAAAAAAAAAGAAATTGCTCATGTTTTTTTTTTTCTTACTTAGATCCTACTAAAACTGAAAAAATGTGATAGAATCTTAAATGTTTGTATGATGGCGTTGAAACTTCCTGGGGTACTAGAGAGTTCTGTGACATACAAGTTGAACCCCTATTAGGATCTCTCTCGACGATACCCGGAATTTCCCGACCAACATCTGAAGGTACAACCGTCCGTGGGTACAGCGGCTTCCACTACCTTACACAATTTTTAGTGTTAGGGAGTGGAATTCGTGTCTTCACCTACCTTAACTATTCCTATTCCTATTCCGAGTCACAACTGACTACAACTGTATTTATGTCGAGGACTGCATACTAAGTGCCTTGCCTCCTACCTTAACTATTACTCATAATCTCTGGTGAGACCAAAATGTCTCTAAAATGAAAGTATCATTTGACTTCACTGATGATGTATCCTGTCGTTACGTCCTAGGCTCAATTCAGAAGTTTTAGGGCAGTAGGCCTGATCCATTTTAAAAGGCCCACCTTTTTTTTGTAATAGCATGTGCTGCAGGCTAGGGTGCACCGAGGATGTGAAATACCTCAGAAAGGTATTAGAGCAAAAAAAAAAAGAGAATACTTTGATATTATAAAGACACATTGAAACACACTTTTTGTATTGCTTTTGATTTAAACACAATCAGAAACGAGTTGCAGCAATATTTTGAAACAGTTTTTATGCAAAATGATCTGTAATTTTTTTACGCCCCTAGAGCTAAACTCCCACAGATCGGAGCTAATGGGCCTAAACCCCAACTAGGCCTCGGTAAAGTCTTTATATCGACTGTAATTGCTGGTACCAGCTCATTACTGCACATAATATAGAGGATTGAGATTAGACAGTGCATAGACCAACTGAATAAAGGACATCAGTCGCAAGTTAATCTACGTACCAGGAGAACACGGCTGGTTGCAAAATTGCAGTTTTTTCTTGTCACCCCCCCCCCTTCTTTTACACTACGTGGAACAATATTTTTCTCATCCTAAATCTTATTTTTCGTCTTGAGAATTATTGCATTCGTTCTCTAATTTCTAGTCAACCCGATAATAATTCAAGAAGACCAACATTATCATTTGTCATACCCCTACAAAATTATTAATGCAGATTCTTTCAAAAAATGTAGTCAGTTATTACTGAACAACGATTAGCAATTATTATTGAACAGACTATGCAGGAAAAAAAGAAAACTTAAGAGCATATTCATAAACGTAACACGAAAATTTAAGGCTTCCAAAAACTCTCTCCCAAAACCATCTAAAAATAAAACACATGATCTTTTCCTCAAAAATCTAGCAGATAAAAACCAGAAAAGGTAATATTTGTATATATCTCCTTCTTACCAAAAAAAGAAATAAAACGAAAACTCTGTGGAAAATAAATTCTTATTTAAGAGATGAATTTACAATTATTTACTTCTCCTCTAAGGCTGCGCTTATCCCATGAGGGTTAGAGTTGACGTAAAGAGAGAAAATGATGTTGGAAAAGGTTTCTTTTGTGGACCTTTATCGCCAGAAAAATTACAACGCATTTGTTGGGAAGAGTGTAAAATAAGAATAAGCACAACATGTTGACCTCGAATTGTGAAGATATGCTCCTCCCAGGGGAGCGTATTTATCGTTTTTACGAAGTACTAAGCCTCATCAAAAGTATCGATTATGTTTCAGAAGATGTAACTGTATATGTGAGGCTGCATCAGTTATATGTTTATTTTATGTGGTTAACAAGACTTGACGCAATATGTGGCTTTTTACGTACAGGTGGTTATGTTTTGTGAAGTATATTTTGAGAACAAAATGTTTTTATAGTTAAGCTGAAAAAGGGCACAAATACGAAATGTTGTGATTGTAACAATTCAATTTATTTGTAAAAATATTTTCATCTAGATTTTGCATAAATATCCTATTACCGATCGTAAAAATCCACTTTGCAAAAGACTCCATTATTATTTGAATATTGTATAGTATTTTATAAACTCGTTAAAAGAAACTACTAAAAGTTTAAAAGCTTGTTTCAAAATTTATTTTTTTCTGAATGTAAGTCATTGTCTGTCTTGCTGTGATAGTTAAGAAAATATTAAATTCAATTTTAGCTTATCTATTTTTTATGGTGGATACGTTTTCTTTAATAAATTTCAACATATTGTTTTTGTTTTCGTTTTAATTCTTCAATTTTTGGACCGTTGCAACGTTAGTTTAAGTAATGTATTGCTTTGTAATTGATATTGCTCGTCTTTCTAGACATTTTTTTTTTAAAACTTACCCTTTTTTATCTAAGTTTTTGCATAACACACATTTTCTTTTGACCCCTTTTTAGATAAATAGTTCAGTTAAATATCAAAACTAATTAAAATTTGAAGAAAAAAAATATTGAAAGATGAAAATAATGTCTGCTGGTAATAGAGCTAAACTACGCATAAAAGTGGAGATTATATATTTGTTGCTGTAAGAGAAAGCTATTAAGGAATTCATAACTATACTTGTCAGAATAAAAAAAAATGGAAATTTGAATAGTTTTTTCTTGTTTAATTACAATGTGACAAATATAGTAACATTTATAAACACTCTAAAATGTTAACATGCCCAGAAGTCAAATAAGATATTTTGGAGATTTTCTGAAACAGAAAGGAAAGAAGCTTTTGTTCCAGTGATAGACAAATGTTACAGTGAAAACATTTTATTCATAACAAATGATACATCAAAAATGACACATCATGCCAATTTACTAATACAGAATCATTTTAATCATTATATTTCTGTCTCGAATCAGTACGCGGCAGATGTCACTACTGTGTGTAAAGACGACATGTAATTTAGCTTGCAAAAGGCAACAGCTCATACCCAAAAAATCATTCATATTTTCACAAGTTAATTAAGATTATTTCAACGTTTGCTAATTAAAAAAAGTATGTGTCTCACTATTCCCACTCACTGGTAAAACAGTGAGACAAAATTTTTGTTTTTATATTTAACTTCGTTTGTATGATTCCGTCGATTGTTTTAGATCCACTTGTACAATACATATTACAGTGACAAATATTGTACCATTTGATAGAAATGAATTTCTGTGTTCTTTAATAATAAAAAATGTAGTTGAAGTTTCTTGTGTCATTGTACTCCCTCCTCCCCTATAATAAACATTTATGCATTATTGATAAAATAAGAGGAAAAATAAAATATATGTATAAATCAAAGTTGCACCATAAAAATATGATACTGCTTCAAGTATTATATTTATAACTATATTTTCTAATATCAACGTGCTGCACAGTAGTACTATAAGAACAATAAGAAATAAATTTTACTGTGAAGAAAAGGTATTTTTGGAGCAATGCGTAAAAAAATACTTAGAAATGAAATATTGACATCCGCTGCTGTTCAAGGGGGGAAAAACAACGTAAATCTAGTAAGTAATAACATGTAAGTGAATGTTACTCATTCATCATATTTACTATTATACGTCACTACTGAATTCATACATATGGTTCTCTCGGAATTGCCTTTGGCCAGCTGATGAATTACCCTATTTGTTTTACCGTTTAATATGCGTGCTGTTGTGTACGTCAAAAACATCTGTCAAAAAGATCCTTCGCATGGGAAAAGTATGCGGCTCATACTTAGCTTGGACAGTTACATGAATGGCGAATATTATATATGGTTTGTTTGGGATAAAAGTGCATTATTTCACGGAATGTAACGTTTAGTTTTTCTTTTAATAGTTTAAAAATGTTATTAAATGCAAGAAAGAGATTGCAAAAGAAAATAAGCTCAGTTTCATGTTTGATCTCTACTATATTCAAAGGGTGTGAAATAAATGGAGAATTACATTGCTGCTTTAAATTGCTTTTCTCATATTTGAGGCAGGTTGAAGATATGGTTTGCAAGTGGAGTTTTGAAGTTTTGAGTGAAACGCGTTTTAAGTTCAGATCAGAAGTTCATTAGGGTTTTTTTTTCCAAACCATGTTGTCCTGTCCATGTTGTCTGTCCTGTTATTGGCCTCCTGTTCTTTCAGATCACGTAAAATGTTCAGTGAGACTTGATGTTCTTCGGAGTTTTATTTTGTGTCTTGGACTCTAGTTGTTTTTGTGTATTATATTTTTCTTGTTTGTGTTTTTCGGTGTTTTGTTTTGTGTTTTTCCTTTTTGTTTATTTGTGTCTTATGTTATTCTTGAAAGCGTTTTTTTTTTGTCTGTTTAAGCTTTTGGGATTTTTACTTACTTTTGTAAGCCTCATATTATATTTCGTGATGCATGAGGAATTCAGAATAGATCTTTAAAAAAAAATGTTGTATAGTAGTACATATTAGGGCTACCAGTCAGGCCTCTTGTCCCAAGACAAGTTATTGGTTACTCCATCAAATGCACTTATTGTCTCTAAATTAACAATGGGAAATCCCATTATGGCGCTTGGTCGCTTCAGGGTTCTTCTTTTTTAAAGTGTTACCACATCCGGTTAAAACCTCACCAGGGTTGGTCCCGTGGTGATTGGTGGGGCTTTAAAAAAAAATAATAATGATTTGAATTTTGACATCTTGAATTCAAATTATGTTTTTCGCGATCACGAGCGTATGTGCATGTAGGCGTGCGTGTTTGTGTGTGTGTGCAGGCATTTGTGTGTATGTGTATGTACGCGTGTGTGTATATGTGTGTATGTGCATGCGTATTTGCGTAGGATATAGATGCAACCTGGAGACAGTATTCGCTGGAGGAGCAGCATCGGGAGGGGCCGGTCTACGGTGGTGCTGCAGAGGAAGGCAGGGGGACAATAAAAGCATAGGAACATCAAAATCGTCAAGTGAGAACAATAAGCAATCGTGATTGCTCAAAAAAAAAAAAAAAAAAAAAAATACATCCCTTTTCTTCCTACTGATGAATTTTAATAACATTGTTGTGCGCGTAAGTGAAAAATGGAAGAAACGCTTTTAAACCATTAAGTAAGTTATCTGAAAATAGGATTTCAGACTCAGATTATGCAATTGCCAAATACTTTGAAAATAGGCTATTAGTCGAATTAAGTTATACTGCCACTTATGCTAATTTAAGAGCATGTCATAATGGAGTGATGGCGAAGCAGTTTTAACAAAAATAGGGATATTTTAATGCAGCAAAAGAAATTTCTAAGCGTTTAAAAACTTCCGAAATTTTTTACTACAAAACATTGCAAGATTTCTATCATTTATAATATTGCATAGCATATTACAATGTAGAAACGACACTTTCAACAGCTTCAAAAATAGCTTACAAACACTTTAGATTTAATTAATGAAGCATTACACTGCGTACAGTATTACTTACTTTTTTTCCTAAAATAAAGAACAGAAAACTTATTTTGCAGCCTTATCAGGTGAGTGCAGCTTTGGAATTTATTAGATTGATGGCTGTTTTCTGTGTTTTTGCTTGTACAACTGACTCAGGTCTTCGTATGTCTTACCACATTGTTTCCATTTTTTTGAGCAATCACGATTGCTTATTGCTTTCATTTGACTGTTTTTGACGTTCCTATCATTTTCCCCACCGCCACCCTCCGCAGCATCACCGTCGACCGGGTCCTCACGATGCTGCACCTCTAGCGAAAACCGTCTCCAGGTTTCGTCAATATCCTACACTTACACGCATACATACACGCACCTACACACATATACATATATACACCTACACACACATATATACACCTACACACATACACACTCACATACACACAACTACCCACACACTCATGCCTGCACACAGACACAAACACATATGCCTACACACATACACATACTCCCACACACACATACACACAACTACCCACACACTCATGCCTACACACAGACACAAACACAAATGCCTACACACTCACACATACCCCCCACACACAAACACACACGCTTACATATACACTCACACTCGTGATTGCGAAAAACATAATTTGAATTCAAGATGACAAAATTCAAATTAATTTCTTTTTATTTATTTTTTATTTTAATTTTATTATATTTGTTATTTTTTTTTTATTTTTTTTTATTTTAATGAAACTATGTCTTTAAAGACTTAAGAAATAAACTAATGCATGGACGTTTTCATAAAATGGGATTGCTATTTATGAACACGGTCTATCTATACAATTGTGTTATGTAAAATCACTCTTTTTCGCGAGGTTTCAATTTTTGTGAACCGTCGGAGTCACGAAAATTTTTCCCTCGTAAAAAATTGTTTCGCTGCAGATTTTTAGAATTTTGACATGTTCGCATAAAATTCGCCAAACTTTCAGCTCGTGAAATCATCAACATCTTCATGTTTGTAAAATTAAGTGCTTTTAGAGAACTTGAGACATTTTGAAGAAACAAAAATAAAGTGGTAAGAATATAAAAGTTCAAGAATAAAGCTTGTATTTAAATTTCGTTAAAGTGTTTTAATTGTATATTTCAGTCTTTTGCTCTCTTGACAAGAAATAAAAACTAATTGTAGTAATAAAAAAAATATATTAATTTGAATTTTCGGTGTCTTGAATTCAAATTATGTTTTTCGCAATCACGAGCGTGTGTATGCGCGTGTGTGTTTGTGTAGGCGCATGTGTGTGGGGTGCGCGTGTGTGTGAGTGTATCTATGCTTGTGTGTGAGTGAGTGTTGTATACGCGCGTGTGCGCGTCGGCGTTCGTATGTGTGTGTAGGCGTTCGTGTGTGTGTGTGTGTGTATGTAGGCATGTGTGTTTGTGTCTGTGTGCAGGCCTGAATGTGTGCATGTGTGTAGGAGTGTGTGTATGTGTAGGTGTGTGTGTGTGCGTGTGTAGGTGTGTGTATGTATGCGTGTGTGTGTGTAGGATATGGACGCAACCTGAACACTGTTTTTGTAAGAGGAGCAGCATCGTGAGGCAGCCGGTGGACGGTGATGCTGCAGAGGGTGCTGGTGGGAAAATAAAATCAGCGTAACATCAAAAACAGTCAAATGAGAACAATAAGCAATTGTGATTGCTCAAAAAAAAAAAAAAAAAAAAAAAAATCAACAATTAAAAACACCGTTGTAAAACGAAGCGATTCTAGCAGGTGATAGTTATAGTGAATACCAAATAGACCTGTAAACTTGCAACAATACAGATATCGCGTCTTTTGTTTCTTTGCAAAATCTCTTATGTTATTTTAAAGTTACTACTTTGTGAATTCCAGGAAAAAGGAGACGTGACATTTGAATTTTAAAAATTAATACTTTGTCACTAGTCATATACCACTCTCTTCAGAAGCATATGAGTTTCTTGAATCTTAACCTGTTTTTCCCAAACATTTTGATGACTTTCAGAAAATCAAGTGCAAACTCAAGTTTTCTCTTTGTTGTTTTAGAGCAAAAAATTTCTTTTTTGTTACATACTGTAATTCAATAAACCTCTTATCAGCAAATAATATTTAGGTTAACTTTTATCTTTTAAGTGTCTGGTTTAACGTTTTGGTAAGTAATTTAAATTTCTTTTTTTTTTCAACCATGATATAGGTCCATTCCTGAGGTAACAATTTGATGTAATTCCGTCACCAAAATACTACATCTCAGTTAGTTCACCAAGAACCCATTGGGTATAGAAACTAATGCTTTTTTTAATGCAAAGCAGAATTATGTATCTTGTCAAGGAGGCATTGGTATAATTTTAATATAGATTTAATTTATATGATTTTTAATGGTAACGGAAGGACATTTAACTATAAACTGGTACAGGGTAAAATTTTAGAATGTTAGTATAAAACAATATGTTTTTCAAAGTTAGAAGTCACCTTTAAAACATAAATAAGTAATATTTGTACGGAAAATGTGTGTGCTTTCATTTAAAAAATAAACTTTTATTTACATTAAAAGAAAAAGTTTCGTGGTTTTATTTCCTCTATTGTATGTGATGAAAGTCATAAAAACTACCATTTAAAACTCTCAAGCATGTGAAAATCATTTTGGTATGACATGTTTGTGAAATGACAAGCCTATTCAAGCAGACACATCTGTTTAACTTGAAATTTATATTGGAACTATACAGTGTTGAAAGTGCTTTCAGATTTGTTGCCAATATTTTAATTGAATTTTAATCATTTTAGTTTTGTAGTGCAAGTCACAAAGTAGTATAAGTTATTGGCATTTTTTTGTTGTCTGAAGTAATTTTGCCCCCAAAATTATAATGGTTACTCATTTTTTTTCTGTAGATGGCAAAAACAGCAGCTGAAGGAAAAAAAGAACAATAAAAGATTAAAAGCAAACGGACATTTTCAAGCTTTTAAAGATAATGATGAATCAAAAAATCAAAAGAATCGACACAGAGAAAAGAGGAAAACAATGACTATTTATGAAAAAGGGTTAAAAAAAAGCAAAGACAAGAGAAAACACCAAGGAAATTGTATAGAGCAAAGAAAGCTTTTAAAGCTGTTAGCAATGAAGCTAGTACGTCTTTTAATTCAAATTTGGATTCTCCTAGAAAAGCATTAAGAAGTTCAAGTTCATTTGAAAAAGCCATTGCTAAAGATAAGAGAAGCCAGGACTGAAGAAAAAATGAAAGCAAAGTTCTTATAAAACGAGCTGATTGACTTTCTTTGTAATGTGATTTTCCCATTATTGGAATTTTAATGTGATTCAAGAGTTAAACTCTCTAAATATCACCAACAATGGCCACATTAAAACCAGTTTTAAAAAAAACGCCAAATTGTTCTCCAAGTTGGCGAAAAAAACTTGGCGATCAAAAGACTAGCAATATATCGCCAAGTGCACGCCAAGTTATAACACCACTTAAGTTTACATGGAAATTAACAATGATTTACCCCCAAAAAGGGGCAAAAGACCCCTTTAGAAACACCCGAATGCAACCAAAAGAGGAGGTGCACAACTAGATCCCACTAGGAGTCTACGTACCAAATTTCAACTTTCTAGGACTTACTGTTCTTGAGTTATGCGACATACATTCGCACATACATACGTCACGAGAAAATTCGTTGAAAAACTCGGGAATCGTCATTATGGATATTTCGCGTGTCTATACGTTCTTAAGTAATGTGGGGGGTCGGAAATGCTTTTCTGAAGCGGTGATATACACAGAAGCATCAGAAAAACGAGCTGATGTGTGCCTCACATGACTTCCTTTTACTCCAATTTTATGTCATTTTCCCATTATTGGTAATTTTAATGTGATTCAATAGTTTACTCTCCAAATATCGCCAACAGTTGCCAAATTAAAACCAGATTTTAAAAAAAAATCGCCAAATTTGTTGCCAACTTGGCGACCAAAAGACTGGCGATATATCGCCAAGTGTCTGCCAAATTATAACACCACTTGAGTTTGCATCGAAATTGGCAATTTTTGGCCCCTCCAAAAAGGGGCAAAAGAACCCTTTAGAAATACCCGAATGCAACCAAAAAGAGAAGTGCACAACTAGACCCCACTAGGAGTCTACGCACCAAATTTAAACTTTCTAGGACATACCGTTCTTGAGTTATGCGACAGATATACACACATACACAAATTCGCACATACAGACGTCACGAGAAAACTCGTTGTTATTAACTCGGGAAACATCAAAATGGATATTTCGGGCGTCTATACGTTCTACCGTACATATCCACGTGTGGTCGGGTCGGGAAAAAAAATCAAAATTCATTTGGGGGTGAGCAAAATGGAAATTAAGGCCGATTTTTTAGTGAAAATCTTTTCGCGAATACTTCCTTTTTTGTAAAAGGAAGTAAAAAGGGCTCCCTATTGGCACCGAACTTGTTGCCATCACTACTCCCTGATCAATCAAGAGTCACAAAAATAAGTGACAAATTAAAAGTGCAAGTAAATAGCAAGCAACAATTCTTTTGAAAAAGATAGCATATCTTCTCAGGAACCAGGAGTAAAAGATTTAGTTACCATCAGACATAAAGATGGCAAGAGAGCCAAAGTACAGAAAATATATCTATTCATGATTCTAGGCGAAAAATATACATCTTTCAAAAATGAAAAGGCTAATGTCAACATTGGTCTGTCTAAATTTTGTGAACTGTGACCAATTCACGTTTGAGGAACGTTGTGAAGACTGCTTCTACCAAAATTGTTTTATTTTGTAGAAATTTAAAAAATCTGCACAGTATTACACAAGATTTAGCTGAAAAAAAGAACTGGAAGATGAGATCAAATACTTTCAGTGGATAACAGATAAAAAAAAAGTCTCAAGGCAAAGCATTTCGTCAACGTTGGAAGAAGCTATTGAAAAGTTGAAAAAAAAAATGCCATAGTTACTGCAACATGTTTATATTAAAAGTCAACGAAAACCTTTTCTTGCAAGAAAAAGGAAGACATGTCCCCAAACACTTTATTATTATATTTCGATTTCGGTAAAAATTATAACTTTTGTTTTCAAGATGAAATTCAATCAGCCCATTGGGTTTCCAAATTTTGCACTATTTACACTGCAATGGCTTACTTTCTTGATGCAGAAACATACAAATCTATCCCATTAGTCCCATTTGCGGGAAAAAGGGTTGTTAAGCATTTCACTGCACAAATTAAAGAAAATGTCTGCAATGGAAGGGATTTTTTTCTTCATTTGGTCTGAGAAGGAAGACATTTCAGATATTGATTTGACTAAAGACATAATAAAATTACTTAAACCCGACTTTGATCGTCGATTTCACTATAATTTTCTTAATTTTTGATTTTTAAACATATGTGATGGGTTAGTTTCATTTTGTTTCACATTTTAACTGTGCATTTTTTGATAATGTAGTGTAAGTCACATTACAGTGGTAGTGTAACTCACGCAGAATAATATTCATTAAAAAATATATAAACAATCTGGAATATTTTTGTTTTCACCTTTTGATATTCCAAACCTTAGTTATAAAACTGCATTAATAGAATTTTTTTAAACAATGTATGAGGAAGAAAACGTAAGTTGAAATTATAGCCGAAAAACAACTTCTTTTCGGGTAGTGTAAGTTACATCATGGCAATTTCATTTGTAAATATTAAAATAAAACGAACTGATGTGTGCATCACATGACTTCCTTTTACACCAATTTAAAGTTATTTCCCCATTATTGACAATTTTAATGCGATTCAATAGTTAACTCTTTAAATATCACCAACAATGGCCAAATGGAAACCAGATTTAAAAAAAAAAAAAATCACCAAATTTATCGCCAAGTTGGTGACAAAACTTGGCGACCAAAAGCTTGACGATATATTGCCAAGTGTTTGCATAAATTATAACACCACTTGAGTTTACATAGAAATTAACAATGATTTCCCCCCAAAAAAGGGGCAAAAGACCCCTGTAGAAACACCCGAATGCAACCAAAAGGGGAGGTGCACAACTTGACCCCACTAGGAGTCTACGGACCAAATTTAGACTTTCTAGGACATACCGTTCTTGAGTTATGTGACATACAGACGCACATACGCACATCTGCGGAACGAACATTCACACTGCGTCCGCACATCCGTCACCGACGTATGCTTTTCTCCCTAAAACCAGGTTTCGGCCGGCGTTGCCATGACAGTATTGTACGGGACCCGTCGACGGGACGAGACGCCAGATATCTGACGGCTCTGACGTCCGTAGAGCTGGGCGTCGCATTTCATTGGTCTCCACGAGATGAGCGCGCTCTCTCTATTGGGTGAGAGACTGACATGTGCCTTTTTCGCGTCCGCAAAGTATAAATGCTTCTCCCTTTTTGGAAAACATTACTCTGTCCGCTTTACGTGGCGAACGTGAGGTGCGGACGCTGTTTGAATTACGCTACATACGCACATACATACATACGTACATACGGACGTCACGAGAAAAGTCGTTGTAATTAACGCGGGGAATGTCAAAATGGATAATTCGGGTGCCTATACATTCTTAGGCACTTATCCGCGTGTGGTCGGGTCAAAAAAAACAACTCAACATTAATTCGGGGGTGAGCAAAATGGAAATTAAGGCCGAATTTTGAGCGAAATTTTTTTTGCGAATACAATACTTCCTTTTTTGTAAAAGGAAGTAATATATGAACAAACTTTATGCACTGCTAAAAATAGTACATGTGTCTAGTATACCGAAGCCATAGATGATATTTGAAAAATCGTATTTCTTTTTTTTTTTTTTAAATCAACCGTACAGTGTTTGAAAGTTTTTCAAATGTAGTGTAAGTCACGTTTGGAAATAGCCTAAAATATTTCATGTAGACACAATTTAGAAAAAAAAAAATAAATCGCTATGGGCCATAATATACTAATTTTTAAAGTTATTTCCAAACATCTTTGAATTAAGTAAGACAATATTTAAATTTTAACCAGAGTATGCAATGCAATTTTGCCCAATTTATTTTTTAATGTTCAACAATCCAATGTTATTTCAAGTAGAGGAATGTGGCGCAAAGTGAAATAGCGGGGCAAAGTAAAATGGTGAAATACGTAATTTTCTTTTAGCGCCACCTACATGTTAATATTTTAACTTTTTCGTTGCACATGTAGTCTATACCAGTCAGAAAAAAAATACAACCGAAGATTAAAGCATATGATGATACATGCAATTTTCAAAAATTGATGCTCATATTGCAATATTTTCTTGTAAGTCAGAAATTATTTTTGTTATTATAAAATAATAAAGTTCTTGTCAATAACAATTCAAATATCGAGACCTTCTAATATTAGGTGAAGTATTTGTTTAGTTGATATTAAGCTTACCTGCATTTTAAATATTTTTGTACAATTAGTCAAGTACATGAGGGGCAAAGTGAAATAATTCATTTCGTTTACTTAATCAATCATTTATTAAATAACTTACGTATATGTTTGTCATTGTATTATTATATTATTAAATTGATTGCTTTTTGACTTAATTTTGGATCAAATGAAAGTTTTAATATTTACATTAACCCCTTCAGACCTGGTGTCCGGTATACCGGACAACCACTTTAAACAGCTGCTAATCATTTAATAATTTATTTTATTAGTTGCTTTTTTTTTGTAGTTTACTCTTTACATTCTGCTTATTATAATCTGTGAAATAATTTTTCGTTTTGTGATTTACAACACTGACATATAAGGATTGAGGGATAGAGAGTGGCTCATTTTTCCAACTATGGATTTTCATCTGAAAAGCGAGGTTTTTTTCCTGATTTTTTTAAGAATATATAATTTTTAATTAATCGTTTCAAACGCTTATATTATGTTTTATAATTGTTTGTAGAACATTTTATAATGAAGGTTGTTTGGTATTTTATCGTTTTTGTATATGAAATATTGATTTCAAAAATATAAGTTTGGAATATTGGACGTGCCATAACTCTTTTAATTTTTCTCCTACAAACTCAAAATTTTGTGTATAAGATACCCTTTTCCATGGTACACTGTGTACCACATATCAACATTTTTGGTCAAATTTTTCATAATTCCGACTGAAGGGGTTAAAGCAAAGTGGGGTGGTAATCACAAGGGTTTGGGATTAATATATTTTAGCGTTGACTAAACATATGTTACTGGAAATAAATATAAATAATTAAACAGTACAGATATATGAATTAATTTCGACCATTTTCTATTGGTTTATTCTATATGTTCTACTAAAAAAATAAAGAAATAAAAAAAGAGCTTATAAAAATTAATTGAGTTTGCCGTTAATATAAAGTTCTGAAGTTCTATTCTGAAACATACTCCAATTCCGAGTTATCTTTTTCCGCAATTTTCAAAGACGATTCGTCGAATAAAAAGTTTTGGAATTCGGTATTGTGTAATTTCTTCTAAAGTCCAAGAATGAAATATGGTTTTCTATTACTTATTTCTTCAGCTATACGGCTGCAGGTGTTTGTGACATTGATTGTCCAGTGGAACATGAAATGAAATCCACAAACGAAAAACTGATATTTCTGCCAGCTTACATTATGCTTCACGAAGTACATAATATTGATTTCAAGTATAAAATCAACGTAATAAACAACGGAGTAAAATATTCCGCTTCGGAAAATAACTTCAGAATGGCACAGATGGACGTACTGTTAATTAATGTTAAAACACATTTCGGAAAACTTTTCAATCAAAATTTTATTCAGAAAATAATTTCATAATGGCACAGATGGACGTACTGTTAATTAATGTTAAAACACTTTTCGGAAAACATTTAAATCAAAACTTTAGGATTTAAATTCCCTCAGTCTCCATTCTTTGAAGTATTACATGCTTTAATGCGCAGCTGAATCGATTAAAAGCGACCACTAGTGGCTTTGTTGGCATTATGGGTAAGAAAAGTCTTATTAAAAAAGGACCAACAAATCTGAAAGAAACCTGCATTTATGTATAAAAATGATAAAGTTTCTTAAATCTGTGAATTAGACGTTGGACCATGTTAGGCCCCTGTCCAAGACAGTTTATTAATCCACAATGAAGATCAGAAGTTTATTTATAAAAATAATATTTTTAACGTGAATCAATTTTATCTAAAGTTTGAAATTATTTAAAACTGTTACATTTGTATCGAAAAAGCACTATTACATATAATTTTACGAGAGATTTTATCCGAATTAATAGAACCCTTAGAATTCAATCCCCCCAATAAAGATTTCTTAGAACCTCCTCATTAGCTACTTCCGTTTCAAAACTTTAAACGCCTGTACAATTTTGTTAAAGTTTTTGACTGTCTAAATAACCTGATAAAATCCACCTTTCAATGCATTTTGTTCAGTTAAAAATAATTAAAATAAAATAGGTAATTAACCAAAAATGACACTAACTGAAATATGTATACCACAAGGTTCAGATTTAGTAATCCATAACTCCTAACTTAAAGCGTTTCTATAACATGCTTTGAATATCACTGATCAATTAAACGTGAAAATTGACATAAAAGAGTTTCTTTTCAAGTACAATTCCCCATACTTCATGTTTCATCACGATTCGTCACTGCAGTAACACCTATAAGGATATTCAAAATGACAGAGATGCTATCATTGGAGCGCTAGGTGTTTTCAAAAATGAACCACCTGACAAAAAGGTTCATTTATGGAAAATCGCAAATATTGTTGTAACTTCAGTGTAATTACTTTTGAAAATTGCTTAATTACTTTAAAAGAAATATGATAATTATGAAAAAATGTTTTTCAATAATTCATGAAAATTATTTTACTTTATTTTAATCTTAACTCAATTTTTATAATATTGATTAAACATTTAAAGCAGAATAATAAAGTTTCAAATTCTAGTGCTATTCCAGTTAAATGCAAAAACTAGTAAAATATAGCCACTGGACAAGGTAGAGCATGTAATGTGCTACAGTAGCTTACAAAAATAGTGGCATGAACCTTAACAAAGTCTGCCCACAATATAGAGTCCTAAAAGCTACTTTAAACAGTCTCATGGAGGATAAAAACTGGTTTGTTGTTACCTTAGTCACTTATTAGAAATTTAGGAGGTAAGCCCTCCGAAATTGGAATATACTGTTTGACCATCACGAAAAAAGTCTCCGCAGAAAAGTGTGCACCTGTCTATTGCTATAGCAACGAGGCGCGTCTCATTCTTCCAAGGGAAGCTTAATGTTGGAAAAACCCGTAGGACTGCACAGAGGCGAGCAGACGTGTGGCGAAATGGCGCCAAATAGTCTTCCTGCTTACTCTTGCAGAAAATGAACGAAGTCCGTTTTTATGGCAGTAGACGGGCTCAGACTTGACAACGAGAGCTTTTCTCGTGATAGACAGACAGTAATTAATGAATCATATTTTGAAACTAGAGAAGATGTTTTTTGAATTACTTCCGAAAAATTGGGTTACCGGCAGTGACGGCATAGTTTGTCTTTCGTATTTTTCTCTGTAAACTATGGATCGTACAGGAACGCTTCATTGGGCAGTTTTTATGTACTCCCAAGGAGGAATCTAGTTGTGCAGAGTTTATGCGGTCATTTTGGGACACTATATATGAAATACACCGCCAGCTCAGTCAATTCCAGCTGAGGACTGCAGTTTTGTGCTTATTAGCACTCATCAGCCCGGCCAGCTTGGCGTAGGAGTGACTGAACTGGAGGTGGAAACATCTTGAGGAAGCCAAAAGTGCCAAACAAACTAAAAGCTAATACAGAATTAGTACTGGCATTGCATTTCTGCCTTAGCCCTGGCTATAGGGTGGTAAGTTACTGATTATATATATATATATATATATATACATATATATATATATATATATATATATATACATATATATATATATATATATACATATATATATATATATATATATATATATATATATATATATATATATACATATATATATATATATATATATATATATATATATATATATATATATATATATATATATATATATATATATATATATATGTATATATATATATATATATATATGTATATAGATATATATATTTTTTTCTTAATTTTTTTTTTTTGAATTTTTAACTTCATAACTTATAAATGCATTTGACAAATAACAAAGCAGTTGCTCTTGAAATGGCGGTTATAATTATTTACCTCTTGCACGAAAGTTATTTATCGATTACAGTAAAGGAAATAACCATATTTCATAAATTAAAGACGTTACTTAGTATATACAATTACCTGAAAGAATATTTTAATGCTAAAACTGTAAACTAAAATAATCACGAGTATTTTTTCCACTTAAAAAAAGATTTTCTAATTAGTGTATGCATTACTAAGCAATGTTTAAAATTAAAGAATTTTTTGTTAACTTAATTAACTTTGTTGTATATAAAAAATTAAGGCATTTCAACGAACTGTATCACTAAGATTATATCAAAGTGCTAAAGAAGATTTATGTGATGTCCTCAAAAATTATTATTTTTTGTCTTGTCTCCACTTTTGAGTACTTGTATGTTTATAAAGGAATATTGCGTCTTTTTTTTTTTTCTTCGGGGAAGAATTTTTATTCGTAACAGTGAAAACCCTCTAGCAGTGGCAATCAGTGTCAGGAAATTTTGACATAATTTCAAAAGAGCAGTTTATTAAAAAACAAAAAATATTATGTAAAACCCCTAAGCTTTAAATTAAAGGTATGACAGAGTATTTTATACCTTTAGAATTTTAAAAATGAAGCACCGTTTCTTAAATTTATTATAAACTTCTCTCTTTACCGTAAACTAGATGCTGTATTTTAATGAGTTTTTACTAATTTTAGGTATTGATGATTCAGTGCTTGTGATTGGGCATTTTTTATTGATTTTAGGAGTTAAGCTGTTTAATAAGAGCATTTACTTGTATTGTTTCTAATTTATTAAAACAATCATAATATTTACGTGATTTCCCTACACAATTCAAATAACGTCCACGCATTCCATAAATGACAAATGCTACAGTGCCGGTTAAAAAAAAAAAAAAATGCATCACCCTCGCATTTTCAGAACAATGGGATTATGTGAGAAGTTTTGGTCGACCAAACGCCCAAACGACCGACGATGAATGTTTGAAATTCTGCAAAACTTATGAAGTAAACATTTAGCAGCAGGAATCCGATAACTGTTTACGTAGATCGGGGTTGTTTCTGGGCCAAGGCAAACTGCTGACCCCATGTTCATATTTCCATTTCTGAGTCTGCGTGTGAGTTTAAAGAAAACAAATTGCTTAACCCCGTGTCAATTTAAATCTAATGGCAGGATAAAGGTTTTTAAATTGTTACTTACCAGTTTTTCCCTATGACACGGAGCAGAATCATCCTGGAAAATGACGTTTGGAACTGAAGTAAAGTGATCACGGGTCGTTGGAAGCGATTTCTCCTCCAAAATGCCAATATACACCTGAACGTTTACTATTCCTTGCACAAAGGGAAGCCCACCAACTGCTTGATCAAAAATACATCCCCAAATCATTTGTGATACGGCATGCTTGACTGTGTGTTGAATGCTGTCGGGATGATATTCCTCTCCTTTGCGGCGCTGGTGATGCAATTTTTTTTTACCACCGCTGTATGAAGTAAAGTATGAAAAAAGTCCTGATAAGCATGTTACATTATTGACGTATCATGGACACAAAATGCATGAACGTTTTGACATTTTTTTTGAGCAATCACGATTGCTTATTGCTTTCATTTGACTGTTTTGATGTGCTATCATTTTATTTTCCCACCAGCATCACCGTCGACCGGCCGCCTCACGGTGCTTATTAGGGGTGCGACATCGATGTCGATGTGTTCGTAAACATCGATGTTTTTGTTAAAACATCGATGTATTTAACATCGATGTTTTTCTTTCGATGTTTTTGGACCATCGATGTTTTGGTTTCGATGTTTTTTCGATGTTGATGTTTTTGCATTTTAATTGAAAATTATCATAAAATTTACTCCAGCTCTCTCGCTAGGTAATTAAGTTTACTTATAGAGTTGCCAAATAATAAAAAAAATCTTTTTTTTTTACTCCCATTTTAAAAGATCAATTTTTCTGTGTAGAGGATGATTTTTGGGAAGATCACTACAAGATAGTAAAGGAATTAAATAGAGAGTGAGGAAAAGGTCAAAGCTATTGGAAGAACCTAATACTGGTAGTCTGGTGCCAGAACTTGTAGTCTATTTCAAGGCCCCAGTTCTTAAACTAAAGGGATATCCTATACGTTTCCAGGGTGAAAATTATAACTGGTAAGAGAGAGTAGGTAGAAGTTGCTTTCAAGTGTTTGATAGTGATGGCAATTTCTGTTCCATCGGAAAGAGATGTTTCTCTGACTGGTGGGATAGTATGCGAAAAGAGAAATGCGCTTCTGGGGGACAAAGTAAACAAACTTTTTTCTCCAAAATGTCAACACCAATATTCGGGGTTACTTATCGACTTCCCCCAAAGAGTCGTTCCTCTATTACTTACAATTTGTGTTTAATTAATAACTAACAGTACAACACATATTTCCTGCTCTTAAAAATAATTGTTAGAATTAATTTTGTATTTTTAAAATAATTAGCACTATTTTTTCTCATCATTAGCAGATGGTAAGTGCTATGATACATTTTTCTTTGATTCTTATTTGATGTAAATTTACTTTTAGTTTCATTCAGTTTGAAAGTATTTCCTTATTACTATAACTAGTTGTATTAATCGGTGCTTGTCTTATTATCAATTTTTGCCGTACTATAATATCAAGATGTTGCGAAATCATTCTTAGTAAATTATTTTCAATATATTCGTCGGATACGTATTTTTTTGTATTGCTTAAATTAGTGTAGTATATTCCAAAATTTATGTTATACGTTGATAAAAAGATCGATGTTTTAAAACATCGATGTTTGGAAACATCGATGTTTTTCGGTCGATGTATCGCACCACTAATGCTTATCCTCTAGCGAAAACCGTCTCCAGGTTGCGTCAATATCGTACACTTACACGCATACACACACACACACACATAGACACGTATACATACAGACACCTACACATACACACACGCCTACACACAATTACCCACACACTCATGCCTGGACACAGACACAAACACATATGCCTACACACACATACAAATTCCCCCCCACACACAAGCACTTATACACACAACTACCCACACACTCATACCTGAACGCAGACACAAACACACATGCCTACACATACACACACTCCTCTACACACAAACACACATACCCCCCACACACACATAAACACACACGCCTACTTACACACACGCACTCGTGATTGCGAAAAACATAATTTGAATTCAAGATGTCAAAATTCAAATATTTTTTTTTTCTTTTTGCATTTACCACATCGCTAGTTTCCTTTGAACACACACAACAGGTATTAGGAACGAAAGTCTATTTGGTAAGCATTTCTATATCATTTTCGTTTGATCTAAAATTTTTGCAACAGGCTCTTTGTGTTGCACAATGTGTATTACCTTTTGCCGTTGTTTGTTGCCTTACCACGTGATATTTGTCGGACAGCAAATATGCACTTCCTACTTTGCGAGTTTCTCTTTTGGCATGATACGAATGCCTAGGTAATGCTTGAAACATGAAACGTTTCACACATTGTCGGCGGATACAGCTGTTCCATGAAATAGGCTTAAAGTTAAGGTCTTCTATGTCGTACAAGAGTCTACATTGGCTTTTCCTAAAGTACTGTTTCCCAATTCGTGTAAACACATTTTTTCTGACGATCGATCTTACGTTGCATTTTTTTGAGCAATCACGATTGCTAATTGTTTTCATTTTAACGTCTTTGATGTCCGTGCCATTTATAACCTCCACCGTCCTCTGCAGACGTGACTCCTCCCGGTAGCCGCTGCTCCTGGTCAGTAGCGTCTATGTCCTAGACACACGCACGCGCATACATACGCGCCAACTTGCATACACACAGATCTACGCACACACACACACAAGCCTGCACATACACAACTATACACACGTAACTGCCCAAGGGGGTGGGTGCAGGCTCAGTGGGACAGGAGCCATTTCTAGAAACAATATCTCCAATGAGTAGGATCCTGTCACAACTCGTGATTGCGAAAAATATAATATGAATTCAATATTTTAGAATTCAAATTAATGTTCTTTTTTTTTCTGTTTTGCTAAAACATTGCATGGATTTATTTTCCAATTTATTCATTTCCAATACAAAGAAAAAGCATTTATTATGATTATATTCCCCAGAACGTTCATGCTGAACATAATTTTATTATTAATTTATTTCATGATTTAATGATAATAAAATACAACTGATGACCCTTTTTTAGCATATTGTATAAACGCATCAAAATAATGAACATTATTATTTTTGCAATAAGCAAAAAGCAATAAATGCCTTTCTCCCGAGGAATAATAGGAACTATCCAACGTTGTTTAGCAAGAATGAACAGAGTATTGAATACACGTGTTTCGGGGTTTCCAAGAGCTCGGCAACAATAAACGGTTTTCTCTAGGAGGGAATCATGCAAAAAATTACGCATTTGAGTCCCATCTTGTCTTGTTTGTTTTTGTTATTTGCTAGTTTGCTATTTAATCCGTCTGTTGTCCATTTTCGTTGCTTTTACTGGATGTCTTCATATCTAGAAGCTCACACCTACGAATTTAAAACAAGGTTCCTGGAAACCAAGAAACACGTGTATGCAGTATTCTGTTTATTTGTTTTTTTAACGTTTTATACTTTCTGTTGTTATTATTTATGTCTTAGTATACAGGGCCGGATTTGGAAATGTGGAGGCCCCGGGGGCAACGAAAGAGTGGAGGCCCCTAATCAGGGTTCGAAAAGATCATCATATTTTCGAAAATATCCGATACTTTGATACATATCCAAATATTTTGATGTAAGTACAACCTCTATATCTCGAATCTCTCGGGACGAGAAATTTTTTCGAGATATCGAGTTTTTGAGTTATCAAGGTTTTTAAAAAATTACACTAGTAACTCTCACATTTACACACACGTACGCTATATGCATTTATATATGTACTGGGACCACTTCGAATTACGATCAATAAAGTAGTCTTCAATGTTTCACTAGATTTGAAATTTTCTAATTGTCGAAAGTGCACAAGATGAGATTTTGAAATGAACAACAATTTCAACTTGGTTTTTTCACCTAAAAATTTAAAAATTCTAATTTTATCTTTAACCAGTAACCTCACATTCAAAAAGTTCTCAGCAGCCATTTTGCAGGAGTTAAAAAAGCTGAATGATGAAAATGAGGAACGCATTTTCCGTTTTCGCTTGAAAACTGACGGACGAAAAATTGAACCCCTTTCCTCAAAGTGGACAACATGTTCGAGAGAAATGCACAAAGATTCTAAACTCTGGGGAAAACACATCACCCCCTTCATCCCAACACTCCCCTATTATCTTCCCCAATCCCCTATTCACAAAATTTAAAAGAAAAGGGATGAAAACGTTAAGCAATGTCTCTGAACTGGTTTTACTACAAAAATTGCCAAAGCAAAAACGACAATTGAAACTTGCTTCTGTGCAAAAATTTCGACATATCAAAGGTTTCGAAAAATAAATTTCGAAATAACTATGGAAAATACATTGGGGTTTTTATGGAAAATGCTGGGGAAAATTTTTGTTTCGAGACATCAAGGGTTTCGAGATATGGAGGTTCCAGAAATCAAGGTTTGACTGTATATGTATATATCCGGTATTTTCGATCAGCACTTTAATAGTAAATACATCCTGAAGTTACTGCTATTTATTTTTTTTATAATATTCTTATTATAATTTATAGGAGAGCAAAAACGTAAAACTTGCGGACCCGTGAAAGTTAGGATATTTTGTAAAAATTTTATTGTAGGGGCCCCTTTGTTATGGAGGCCCCGTCTGCCCTCCCCTAAATCCGGTCCTGTTAGTATATGTCAAACAAAACAAACAAAAAAGAAGTAATAAAAATCTTTCTCTTTTTTTTCCAATATTACACATTAAGAACAAATTCTTTCTGAGCTCTGCAAAGAGATTGATTTTTGTGCACAATGCACAATGTTGGGAAGCGATGACAAATGTAGTTAGAGAACTCTAGCATGTAGGGAAAAGCCGTGAAGAAACCATTCATAATTTCTCAATGACGTTCCATTTATCTTAAGCAAAAAAGCTGCATTGTATTGTAGTTTTACAATTGATGTTGTTAAATTAAACATCTAGACGTTGCCGCCTGGGAAAAAGCCATTAGTCATTTTTTTCTTTTGAACTATGTTAGCTCTTTAGTAGTCATTATTTCAAGTTTTAAACTTAGGAAAACAAATAGTTTTACCATTAAAAAACTTCATCTACTTCAATCTTTTTAGTAAACTAATTTGCAGTTTGTTAAATACATCAAAGTTATGTGTTTAAATAAATACCAAGATTGCCAAAAAAAAAAAAAAAAAAACATACATCAGAGATATGTTGTTAATTTTGAGTGGAATGGCATTTTTATCATAAGTTTATTTTCTCATTTGATTGTGAAACTTAGCATGTGTTTATAGAGAACTGATAAGATATTCTTTTAAACGGTTTGCAATTTCCCTTAATCTTTCCGTATTAAATTTGTGTTTATCAACAGCTCTCTTTTTATATACATATAAGCAACCGTTTTTTCATTCCACTAGTCTAGGACAATACACGAAGCATATGTTCGGACATCAGATTTTGTAGTTACTTTTTAGTTAATTTTTGCGGTGTTTCAATTTTATTCTTGTGAGATGATGTTTATGTGTAGGGTAAGGATGAAACACAAATCACTAAATAAAGCGTTAATTTTAATACTAAAAATAAAACCTGAATTTTAAGGATAATTAACTCATCGAATTGTTTTTATGACGTAGCGGCGATCCTAACGGCCGTTTTTGAGGAAAAATAAAAATGTTTACATAAATGTGCAGTGAATAGCGATAAATCATGTCTTAGTTTTGTATTTTAACTTACTGGCTGTGATATTCTAGTTTAAATATACTAAGCAAAATTCTCCCTTTAAACATAATTAAGCGTTTTCTACGATACTCTTTAATAAAAACTTCAAACATTGTGTAAGAAAACCCTTCAACATCTATTCATTTATTTTCAAGGACACAGCTGAAGATCAATTAAAAGAAAAATACTTCAAACTCTACAAAACTTAATTTTCTGAATTCCATAAGCAAGTATGTTAAGATCATGTTCGGAAATTCATTTCTGCAACCGAACACAGATCAACAAACATTATCATCTCTCCATTTCGTAATCTCTTAGAAAATCAATGGGGTTGTTTCCTTCAGTTAAAAGTAGTACTTCTTGTCACTAAAATTGATAGAATAAGCAAAAAAAAAAAAAAAAAAACAACATGGACCCAGAAAATATTTTCATTTTCCCAACATTTATATTTTAATTAATTTTTTTAAATGTCCTATTTTTCAAACTAGGCGTGGTCTTGATGACGTCACAATTGATGCTCTTTGGCGCATCATTCTATCGCGTTGCCACGTTATGATAATCAATAAGTGAATTAAAATTGCGCTTTACGTTGGCTATCAACCATATCATTGCCAATACACGTGAGTAAAGATGCGAATTAAATATTTTGTTTTGTGAAAGGCAATACTAAATGGCATTTCATCACTTTTGATGTCATCGGCAGAAACATTAAGAATAAAAGCGCACCGATTTAAGTATTTTTTTAAAAATATTAAACTTAAACAAATTATTTAAAAAATGGTCAGATCCTATGTTTTTAAGCATGCTCTTTCGGAAAAAAAATACTTTTAAAATTTTGGAAACGACCCTATTGTTGCTTGAAATATATTTTTAAATGCAAGTTGATAAATATTACGCACTTTTAATTAAATGACGTCATTTTGGAATTTGTTCGTCTAAATAGTAATTTATGTTGTGTAGCAGTGAGCGGGTATTAAATGTAGTTGAAAACAATAAAAACAGGGTGAGTCGTAAACACACGCGACAGAAGTGAAGCATTTGTATTATTCGGAGATGTTTATATTATTCAACAATATTTTTTTAATTCCTGTCAAATGTTAATTTATCCGTCATGAAGTTACATAACATAATGTAGGATAGACCGGAGCACATTTACGCGGATTTTTTTCAATGAATTTTCTAATTTTTACGTTTTAACTTAGGAAGTTTTAGACATGGCGATTTTATGAAGCAGTTATTGGAGTCAAAATGGGTGCATTTAGTTGTTGCTCGGTTTGTGTTTTTAGCGACTAAAAAATATTTTTGAGTTCATGTCGGTTGCATAAACTTGCCCCGGACACGGGGCACATTTAGACATTTTTATTTTGACATCTAACATGGTTCTATTAGTGTTTTGAACATAAAGTCTTACCATCGTTAAAATCAAGCAAATTTATTACATACAGAAATACAGAATAGTGTATAAAGTAAAAGCTGAATGGGCATGAAGACACACCTACATGATTGTAACTTATAAGATACGAATTTATAACTCAAAATAAATACTGATTTTGAAAACTAAATATCCTGAAAATATTAAAAAGATTTGAGACGGTTCTGAGCGAAAAAAGCGTCAGAGAACGTTTAGAAGTAAGACACTGTAAGAACGTTCGTAAAGGTGCTCCGACGTCAACGCGTAAAGTTGCCCCGTCGCCAAGTTTGGATTTATTTTTAACGTGAGAAAAAATTTAAACACATTTCAGTTTATACAAGTACAATTCTCAAAAAAGGATAAATTCTGCTATTTTTATATATTTGTTCTTTCTAACTAAGCATTATTCTTCACAATATGCTTCAAAACTTTCAACACAAAACTTACTCAACTTGGTAGAAAACAGATTATTATTTCTGCATGCTGGACCGAAGCTCGACTGATGCTCAAAAACTTGTGAGAGTATGTGCTAGAGAGCAGAATCAATCTGCTATGACTGTCGACTCTCTAGTTATAAATCGTTTGAAAAAAGGGCACGTAAACGTGTCCCGGTTCACCCTACTTTTGTACCACTGTGCATCACCCTCTTTGTTCTTAAGAAGATAAATTATCGTTTTCGTGGACATACTAATATTGCCGCACACACTGCCTGACAATTGCACTGGCTCAATCGGCAGAGTGCTAAGTTTCGAACCCATCGGACTCCTGATCGAGTCCCGTTCGCCTGTATAGTTACAAATTATGGATGATGAATTTCTCGCTAATTTGCTGTGTTTATTTGCTCGCCCATGTTACGGTTTCACGTTATGACAATTTGGTAATTTACTCATCCATGTTATGATAATTTGCTCGGTAAAATGTTTTTTAAAATTGGTATAGAAAAAGAACAAATTGAATTTTCAAAAAGTCGCCTCGAGCTGCTCACCCCTATGCTACGAACTAATTCTGTGCCGCATTTCAGAAAAATTGGCCTAACGGTCTAGCGCTATGCACGTAACAGACATAAAAAGATCCATACATTCAGAGACACCGACTTTCAGCTTTATTATTAATAAAAAGCCAAAGATTGCAAGAAAGGCGTTTAAGTGTGTGTTTATTGTGAAAGTTGTAGAAAGTAAAATTTAGAACAACAACTAACTTCATTCTCAATAGTTTTTAATCATAAAATAAACTAGACTACAGGGGTTATTTTACCTGCTGAGAATCACGTATGATTTTGAAATCGGTCAGGGCATAACATTTTTCTATTATCTCGAAATCATAAGTTTTTTCGATTAAATTATTTTCCTTGTGCAAATTGGAAATTGCTAGTTAAAAGCATGTTAAGTTGAGTGCTCACTTTATTCATTCTCAAGGTGAACCTGCACGTTATCAGATGAATATTTTAAGATTTTTGGTTCCTATGTGAAAATAAAAAATAAAAAAATGTTGCGTACATCTAACGTTGTTCAGTTTGAAAAAAAAATCATTCCGTTAATAAAACAAACATAGTATCAAAACCATTTCATGAACAATTCACATGATTTTATACATAATAATAATCCATAAAACATAGAATGTCTACAAGTTCCCTACACTGTAAAAACGATTCAGAAACGTTCCTGGAAAATAATGGGCAGCTGATGTGCCCAATTTCTGCCAGTAATATATCTGAAAAAAACCAGGAATGTTTTCCGCTAAAATTCAGTAACCTTTTTGAAATTATCCTTGATGCCTCTGGAAGGGCTGTAAACCTGAAAACCACTTCCAGTTTGAAGCCAGTTGTGTCTCTGGTAGGTATAATATAATAGAATGGCACTTTACTGGTTTATCAAGAAAGTTCCAAAATCAGTATCAGAAACCAGGCCAAAGCTGAGACAGAAGTGCAAGAGAGTATAAAGAATTTTTAAACTCTCCTGCAATTCTTGCAAAGCTCGCAGCCGGGCTTATTAAGTCTGGGCGAGCCGTAATTGAACTGAATATGATAAAATTTATAAATACGCTCAGTTTTTCTTTAAACTGGGAGTTAAAAATATTTTCCTCAACAGTAAGAAGTCTGCATTCGTATAGCTTGTAGTGATTCAGTAAACTTTTTAACAATTATACTTGGTTTTTATAGGAAGTGGGTAAAAACCGTTTACATCCTAAAACATTACACGGAAATAATCAGTAACGTTTCGGAATTTTTTTACAGTGTATACAAATTACAGTTTACTTTGGATCTCGACCAAATTAGACAGGGAGGTACTTTGGCCCCCGAGATGGGTTGCAGGGGGAGAGTGGTTCGAGCGCCAAAAAAAAGTACTGAAAATCGTTAGTAGAAGCTTTTACCTCGAAAATAAGCATATATTCCTGCGTTATTAAGCCTGCAGTTTGGGCTATTAAGGGAAAACAATATTTTAGTGCTTATACCATTGGTCAAGCACGAATATAAAAATGTATATGATTGAAATATAATAACATTAACATTGTAATTAACCATTAACCAGAAATTGGGTCGTTTGCGAAATTTTAAAAATATTTTTTTTTTTTCTGAAAGAGCATGCTTAAAAGTATAGGATATGATTATTTTATTGATAGTTCGATAAAGTTTAGTATTAAAAAATAATTAGTGCGTGGATTTAATTTTATTTTTTACGCTTCTGCACATGACGTCACAAGTAATGAAATGCCATTCATTGATGCCATTTATCCCAGAGCGCAATATTTGAATCACATTTTTACTCGAATGTACTGGCAACGATATGGTCGATAGCAAGCATAGAGCGTAGTATTTAATTCGTTTCTGAATTATCATAAGCTGGATACGCGGTAGACAGCAAGCGTAAGCATTCAGCACGACAGAGAGTGCCCAAGTTCATCACTTGTGATCTCATAAAGACCACACCTTATTTAAAAAATCGTACATTTAAAAAAAATATTTTAAAATTAAACTTTGTGAAAATAAAAGTTATTCCTCGCTCCATGTTATTATTATTTTTTTTTTACTCATTCTATTCATTTCAGTGACTGAAAGTAGTACTATTGGCTAATGGAAACAACCCCATTCTCTATTTTACTTTATATTACAAAAAACTCCCATTTTATCAATTATGTAGGTGTAAAATAACATCATTTTTTGGAAAGTTTCCTGCATAAACTGCTTTCCACAAATATTTATCAAATAACTAAGAGTATTTTCAAGTTTAGTACAAAGAGTACATTTCAAACTCTCTGTATTATCTTTACTAATAATAAAGCTCAAAGTCTCTCTGTCAGGACGTCTGGATGTCTAGATGTCTGGATGTCTGGGTCTCTGTGTCGCGCGCGCATAGTGCCTAGACCGTTCGGCCAATTTTCATGAAATTTGGCACAAAGTCAGTTTGTAGCATGGGGATGTGCACCTCAAAGCGATTTTTCGAAAATTCGGTTTTGTTCTTTTTCTATTTCAATTTTAAGAACATTTTCCGGAACAAAATTGTCTTTAGATGGACGAGTAAATTGCGAAATTATCATGACGTGGAATGGGAGAGCGAAAGAACATAGCCAATTGGCGAGAAATTCATCATCCATCATTTGTAAATATACAAGCGAACCAAATGACATTTTAATTTTCTACCACGGGCAAAGCCGTGAGGGTACCACTAGTACATATATAAAAAGTCATTTGGTGGAAAGCATTTCGTTGTCATTATTTCCACATAATAGGCGGCTCCGATGATGCGGTCATTATGATGTCCAGAGTCGTAGATAAAGAATTACTGTTCGTACATTGTAAGATAGACGATGGCAGCTAGAAATTATGAATTGCAACTGCAGGCGTCAGCGAATACTAGTTTCTGTCGTTATTTATGTCCGCAATAGATGATCTGTATTTAATCAATTTCGACGATATAGATATTACAGTAAGCACGTATTCCTTAGAGACATAATTTAACTCAACGTAGGCAGTAGTTTCAACGTTTCCTATTCATAGTTACGAGTATTTTCTAAATCCGGAAGGGAATAGTTAATTAATAACTAGTTATATATTTCGATGATTTTAGGCGCTAAAATTTGGATTTCAATATCTTTGAAGTACAGATAATAGATTTTTTTTTTTTTAATTTTTCCAAACTAAGTGCTTCTGATCTTTTGTATTGAAAATTGGTTATGTTTAAACTTATTTTCGTTTCAATATAAAACTTATCGTTTTAGTGTTGTATTCATTAAGTTATTCTTTCGTATCCGCTGCTAGAATCACTCGATCCTTTGACCATCAACATATTTTTTTTAAAAGAAGACATTGTTTTGGAATTACATTTAAGTTGTTGAAATTCATGTTTACCGTCGATTGTATTCTGCAATTTAATATAAAATGTTTATGCTTTTAATGTTTTTCAATGAAATCCATAGCAATTATTCCTACGCCAAATTTTTAGGCGATGAAAAAAAAAAACATATTCGCTCACAGGCGGCAACAGTGACACATTTTAAAGCTGTCTTTCTTTTACTCCAGTTTAATGTCATTTCCCCATTATTTGCAATTTTAATGTGATTCAATAGTTTACTCTCTAAATATCACCAACAGTAGCCAAATTAAAACAAGATTTTAAAAAAAACCCGCCAAATTTGTCGCAAAAAGACTGGCGATATATATCGCCAAGTGTCCGCCAAATTATAACACCACTTGAGTTTATATCGAAATTAACAATGATTTCCCCGCGAAAAGGAGCAAAAGACCCTTTTAGAAACACCTGAATGCAACCAAAAGGAGAGGTACACAACTATACCCAACTAGGAGTCTACGTACCAAATTTCAACTTTCTAGGACATTCCGTTCTTGACTTATGCGTCATACATACGCATATCCGCACATACATACATACGTACGTACATACAGAAGTCACGAGAAAATTCGTTGTAATTACCTCGGGATTCGTCAAAATGGTTATTTCGCGTGTCTATACGTTCTTAGGCACTTATCCACGTGTGGTGGAGTCGAAAAAAAAAAAAAAAACCCTCAATATTCTTTCGGGAATGAGTAAAAGGAAATTAAGGTCGATTTTTGAGTAAAAATTTTTCCACGAATACAATACCTCCTTTTTTGTAAAAGGAAGTAAAAAAACTAATGATTAATGATTTTCTTTTTAAATTTAGTTCTCCTTCTTGACGCAAATTTCGCACTAAGTAGTAAGTGTACATCAATAACACAAGTTCGCAATGACACCACATTAAGAGCCATTGTCTGTAAGGATCAGGCAGGTTGTGATTGTTGGGATTTTTAATTTTCTTTATTTTCACATAGGTTGTTTCTTATCATGAATGTAATGTAAATCCGAAATTTGAGCTTTGTCTGACTCACCGTTTTTGAGAAAACAATTTTTTTTGTTTACGGGGCGTGGCACATTTTTGCCGGTTTTTCAAATTTGCAGATTTTAATGTGCTTGTTGCTTGAAGCGCCGTTATAATGACATGGATTTTTTAATTCCACATTACTATATGGTTTTGTTAGATACTGTTACAGCTGTCAAATCGGTGACACTACGAGGGCGACGCCCACAAACTCCGTTTAAAAATGACCGAAAATGAATTTTTTTCTGTATTCAAGGCCAATTTTCTCAAAGCGCCTTCATGATGACAACAACATTTTTAGATCATTTTCTAGCCACACTTACATACATCAAAAATATGTATCAAAATCGGAGTCTCTATAAGGGCGCCAGAAGATATTGGAACTTTTATTCGATAAATTTCACAAAAACACAAATATTTAAAATCTAACTACAACTGTCGCCCTCATACTCTACTAAATTTGGTTGATAACCAACATGTTTGTCTAACATTTGCACACAAAAAATCGGTGTCACTCCTATTATTTTTGGAAATATAATCGTTCCAAGTTAGTACGTTATGGCGTTTTTTTATATTTATTTATTTAATCTTTTCACCCCCAGATAGTTTTTTTGAACATATTTATTTTTAATTTAATACAAAAATGTGTATCTTTTAACGTAAATAGCTTTGGGCAGTAAGAGCGTCTTTTTCTTGAATAGAAAATGCCCGTTTTGATATAGGTACAGGCGGATGTATTGTGCATAATATGTCTAGATTATCATACCAATATTCATCTTGTTTTTTCGGCCAAACAAATCTATTTATTCCAATTGTTCTTGACATACATTTGACCTCAACTTGCAAATGGATTTTATACGAAAGATGTAGAGAGAGAAGCTCTTACAAACATCTTATATAAATGCTTCAAATTTTCAACTAATAAATACCCCTGCATTGCCAAAAGTTCAATTTAATGAAATTGGATGAGCCCTATCTTTACGAGCTCAGTTCAAGTTCACTTCAAAGCAGAAGTATTTATAAGAACAATTTACGATTAGTGAAAATACTGGGAAAAAACAACATCCCTGTCAAGTTGCACACTAGATGAGAAATGCAGTTCGTAACGGGGAAAAAAACTGTTCGTTGCTTCAGAGTGTTGTACTATGAAACAAATCCTATCTCTTTTTTTTTTTTGATGGAAGAAACAAATAAACGAATGCATTCTCAATACATCAGATGAGAATATTGAAGAAAGCGAACATTCAAAATCTGAAACTGAATTTGAGGATAACGTAGACCAAAACGAAGAAAACATTAAGAATCAAATCAAACCAATTTCAGAAAGACGGTCATCTCTTATTGAAAACTGCTAATTTTGTAGCACTAACGCATGGGAAAACATGGTATCCCAGAAAAATAGTAGAAGTTTACCATTTGCAAGTAAAGGTCAAATGCATGGCAAAAAGGATTGGAAAAAATAAATTTATTTGACCGCAAAAAAGGCGAGTATTGGTATGATAATCTAAACATATTATGCACAATAAATCCACCTGATACCTATATCAAAACGGGCATTTTCTATTCAAGAAAAAGACTCTCTTGCTGCCCAAAGCTGTTTATGTTATAAGGTACACTTCTTTGTATTAAATTAAAAATAAATATGTTCAAAAAAAAAAAAAAAATCTGGGTGTGAAAATAAATATAAATAAATATAAAAAAACGCCATAACGTACTAACTTGGAACGATTATATTTCCAAAAATATTAGGAGTGACACCGATTTTTTGTGTGCAAATGTTAGACAAACATGTTAGTTACCAACCTAATGTAGTATCAGATATCTGCTATGAGGGCGACAGTTGTAATTAGATTTTAAATATTTGTGTTTTTGTGAAATTTATTGAATAAAAGTTCCAATATCTTCTGGCGCCCTTATAGTGACATTTTGATACATATTTTTGATGTATGTAAGTGTGGCTAGAAAATGATCTAAAAATGTTGGTGTCATCATGAAGGCGCTTTGAGAAAATTGGCCTTGAATATAGAAAAAAATTCATTTTCGGTCATTTTTAAACGGAGTTTGTGGGCGTCGCCCTCGTAGTGTCACCGATTTGACAGCTGTAACAGTATCTAACAAGACCATATAGTAATATGGAATTAAAAATCCATGTCATGATAACGGCGCTTCAAGCAACAAGCACATTAAAATCTGCAAATTTCAAAAACTGGCAAAAATGTGCCACGCCCCCTAAACAAAAAAAATTGTTTTCTCAAAAACGGTGAGTCAGACAAAGCTCAAATTTCGGATTTACATTACATTTATGATAAGGAACAACATATGTGAAAATAAAAAAAAATTAAAAATGTCAACAATCACAAATGCTTCAAACTGCCTGATTCTTACAGACAATGGCTCTTAATCTTCCGTTACCTATCTTTTTGATATGTACTACTGTTATATGTACTAGCTCGAGGAGCGATATTTACTAGAGCAATATTTACGTTAAGACATATTTCTCTAGTTAAATATTTTCCAATTTTACGCATGTGTCTTTGTTTGCTAATACCTACCATTTGTGTCAATGCGTTGTGGTCATAGACTAATAATAAGAGTAGACCGAGCTTTCCCAGACTTGCTGATGAAAAAATTGGTTCATGGATACATCATGTGACTGTTGGGAGGCTTGGCGAAAACTTTGGCAGCATGGTTGCTAGATAGCAACATTATCTATAGTTTGGCTTTCGACATGTATTTTAAGACGTAATGTGTTTTCATTATAATTTTTTTCCAGGTGCAGAGATTGAACTGTTTTTCATTTAGTTATGCATTGTTTTGGCATTAGTAATTAGTTTTTGATCACAGTTTTCAGTAACTTTTATTTCATTTGGAACTGCTACGTCAGCGTTGGCGTGAACGTAATGGCGTGAACGTAATGGCGTAAACGTTTTGCGTTAACGCAAAAATGTACTAATCGGTATTTTAAATCCCGCTGTTGCTAGGATATCCACCAGTCAAATGGTTTGGTTTTTGAGCAGCAAAAGGGTTGCCATAGCTCGGTCTATTCTTATTATTAGTCTATGGTTGTGGTATGAAAGACAGATTTGTTCGCAGTTTTTCTCACAGTTAAACAAGCATATATAAAAATTTCATAGCAAACATTTTCTTAGATACCTTATAATACTGTCGTGGGCGGGTCAGCGGCTTTATTTGCAGAAATAAGCTTTCGAGATACTTGAAGAAATGTGTGTTGAATTCAATACTAACAATAATGAAATGATGGAATTAGACATTTTTTCCCACTTTTTTCAGCGCAAACCAAATAAGCAAGCTTCTTTATCTTTACTAGTAATAAAGCGGAAAGTCTGTCTGTCTGGATGTCCGGAGGATGTCTTGATGTCTGGATGTCTGTAGGATGTCTGGATCTCTGTGACGCGCATAGCGCCAAGACCCTTCGGCCGATTTTCATGAAAATTGGCACAAAGTTAGTTTGTAGCATGGGGGGTGCACCTCGAAGAGATTTTTCGGAAATTCGATGTGGTTCTTTTGCTATTCCAATTTTAAGAACAAAATTATCATAAGATGGACGAGTAAATTACGAAATTATCATAACGTGGAACCGCAACATGGGCACAAGTCAGTTGGCGAGATAGGAAATTTTCACAACGTGGAACCGTAACATGGGTACAAACCAATTGGCTGGAAAATTCACCTTGCATTATTTGTAAATATACAGGCGAACCAAAAGGCCTTTTAATTTTTCCATTACGGTCAAAGCTGTGCGGGTACCACTAGTGTGCAATAAAGCTAACATAAAATAGATGAACAAAATGCAAAAAAATGAGAAATGAAGCATCTGCAGTTACTGCACTTTACCTGCCCACAACAGAATATGGGTGCTTTATTCTGGAAAAAAATGTGAATATTACTCCAGAAAAAATATATTCGAAAATATATTTGTATGTAATAAGCATATCAGAACTGGAAGTTAACTGCTTTCCAAATAACTCTGAATTAAAAAATAAATACATTTGTCATGCAAAGTTCTAAAAAAATGAAAATGTGCTCAAATGCATAACATTGAAGGAAAATGCATATGCGTGTCTCGGGGTTGCAAAAAAATTCCTCTTTCAATGCAAAATGAGTTAGCTTATTAATATTACAAAAACGGTTATTCATAGCACTGATGCTCGTGCCAGCAGTTTATTGCAAAATTTTTCCATTTTAAGGTTGTATTTTTATTGCTCGCGAGCGCTGGACTGCTATTTTATTTTTTTTTTTATTTGGTTTTTTAAACCCCGACAATCACTACCGTACCCTGGTGATGTTTTTGAGCACTCACGATTGCTTATTGTTCTCACTTGACTGTTTTTGGCGTCTTTTGATTTTTCCCACCGCCACCCTCCGCACCATCATCGTCGACGGGCTCCTCACGATGCTGCTCCTATAGCGAAAGCCGTCTCCAGGTTGCATCTATGTCCTACACACACGTGCATACATACACAACTACACACACGCACGCACACACACACAAACACACACATACACATACCTATACTCACACACCTACACACACATACACCTACACACACATACACAAACACATACACGCATACAAACACATACACACGCGCATACATACAGACACCCACACATATACACACAAAAACATACACACACATACACACAACTACGCACACATTCATACCCGCGCACAGACACATATGCCTACACACATACACATACCCTCCCCCCCACACACACATTCATACACACAACTACCCACACACTTATGCCATCACACAGACACAAACACACATGCCCCTACACGCACATACACATAACCCCTACACACAAACACATACCCCCACACATAAACACACACGCCTACATACACACACTCGTGATTGCGGAAAACATAATTTGAATTCAAGATGTCAAAATTCAATTTTTTTTTTTTTTGGATGTGGTGATTGTGGGAAAAAGAACAGTTTACGAACGACCGAGCGCTCGCTGGGAAACGTACAAAAATTGAACATTATTTGATTAATTCACAATATGCACAAAACAATTCTGATATATGAAGAAAAGGGAAAGTATAAAAACATGTTTTTTAACATAACATAGACATAACATAATTCATAAACATAAGAAGACAAGCGAAAATGAATTCAGAAAGTTAGATGAGACTAGGAATAACTGAAAGTTTTTAGGCCGGATACTTAAAGTTTTCTACTTGAGGGATGAGAAATGACATTATTTTACGAATAAAGCTGGACTGCTACAGCGTACTTTGATACGTTTTTCCCAACTGAAAACGAAATTGATTAACACTCTTTCTCCATATGAACAATGAGTGAGCAATGTCGCATGCCAACAGAAGTTTTTTTGAAGCTTATGCCTTCTTCAAAGAAAAATTTGTCAATAAAAAGTTGACAAGTAATGCATTAACAACCTGTTTCATATAAATTGAAATAAATTTGAAAAAATAAAAATTAATTTGAATTCTGAAATTTTGAATTCAAATTAAGTTTTTCGCAATCACCAGTTGCGACAGGACCCTACTTATTGGTTACTACCCTACTCGCATGTTTCTAGAAATGGCTCTTGTCCCTCCTCTTGGGCGCTTACGTGTGTACAGTTGTGTATGTGTAGGCTTGTGTGTGTGCGTAGACCTGTGTGTATGCACTTTGGCGTGTGTGTATGTGTGTGAGTGTATGAGCGTTCATGTGTGTAGGACATGGGCGCCACCGACCAGGAGAAGCGGCTACCGGGAGGAGTCGCGCCTGCAGAGGACGGTGGGGTTGAAAAAGGAACCAAACATCAAGAACGGTCAAGTGAAAACAATAAGCAATCGTGATAAGCAACTAAAGATTTTCATTTACATCTAAATAGTCGAAAACATTCGTGTTGATAACAGCTTTGCTTAACTAGATTAAAACGGTAACAATGATATCAAAAGACAAAAAGTGATGCTATTATACCTTATGAAAGAAAAAGTTTAAAATATGATGTTGAATACGAACAATTTTTATGAGGTTCAATAAAAAGGACCACTTTGTATCTTGAGAAATTGTTATCAGAAAATCCGCATTTAAAAAAAAAAATATTAATTATTTTTCCCTTTCATCCTGTCTTAAAGAAGGCTTGTTGAAAAGAAGTGTATGACAGCAACATGTTAATTGAACATTTTTGACACGATGTATGACACATAAAAGTGGAAACATAAAAGAATCTTGGGACAAAAGATGACATGCATATATTGCTGATTAACAAAAAACTGAAATAAAAGAAAAAAATTGTTACTTCGTTGTTGACGCATGCAAGTAAAAACTCAAAAAGTTATTTCAGATAAGACATTAAATCTTATAAGAAAGGTGGACTTCGTTTATTTCCGCTTTTGTTCTCAAAATTTAATTAAGTATATATCTCTCTCTCTCTCTCTCTCTCTCTCTATATATATATATATATATATATATATATATATATATATATATATATATATATATATATATATATATATATATATATATATATATATATATATATATATATATATATATATATATATATATATATATAATATGTTACTGTAAAAGTGCAAAATATATAAAATTGGAGAATCTCGACGTTGACCGGAAATATAAGTTTAGAAGACGATGTTTTTGTTTGTTGATATTCGAGGTTCACATACAAATGTGTACATTTGACAGAATTTGGTCTTTTACTTTAAAATATACATTGTATTAATGCGATAGGTGAAACGATTTTTAAGGAAAAAAAGACATGTAAAGAAAAGAAAATGCAGGACTAACACTCTCAATTTACCTGTTAATGCTCTAAATTACGAGAAACATGATAAAATTTGTACAGAACTAAACGAGCTCATTTTCTGACATGCCAACATGAATTTTTTACGCTCACAGCAACTCTATCTTTATATTAGCTTATTACGCCAAGTACTTTAGGTATGACATTAACATAAAAATAATACATATATTAGGAAAGTCCAAAAAAAAAAAAAAAAAAAATCGGACTAAAACTTCAAAAGCGGTATTTAAGAAGTTTGAGATGAGCTAAATGCAATTAAGATAGAAGATGCAAAATTAAAACGTAAACGCCCTCTGCCTGTACAAAAATATATTCTATGTAACAAAATGATCTCTTTAGCTCTGAGGATGCACGATTGGGATACCAACGTTGTCGATGTTATAAACTCAGTGTTAAAATAATTAAAAATGTTTTCAGCTTCCCATTAAAAAGAGAAAAGCTGTGTTCCTTTAAAAAAAGCAAATTCTTTCAAGTCTTAGAAGCTGTAAATATTTCGACACAAATATCCATTTCTATTTAAAAGTTTATATTCTAATTAATGAACTTTCGCATTTATTTATTTCTTCTATGAATTGCAGTCTAAATCCTTTGCTTCTTGGAACAGGTAGATAAACTCAGAATAATGTATGTAGTACATTATTTTATCTGTGATCGTACACTAATTAGACTGGAAATACATTATTTATTAAAACTTGCAAAAATGTGAAATGAAAATAAAATATCCAGCATCCTGGCATTCAGAGGATTTTTGACGTCTGGAATTCAAATTATTTTTTAGCAATCACAAATTGAAGTAAGACCGTACTAATTGGGTTTTTTGTTTTTACAAATGACTCCTCTAGCAATCATTATTGCCAAAAACGTAATTTAAAATCACGAAAGTCAACATTCAATTTAATGCCAAATGCTGACTGTTAGATGTTGTTGCTGCATGCTTCTTTTTTTGTCTAAACAGGATTGTATAAAGCCGAGAAGGTCGGATATTAATCCAGACGATTCCGAGGGACATAAGCGCCATCGCCTAGGAGGAGGCACACTATTGCGGAAGTCCGTGGACCAGAGGAGCTTGCATTATAATCATCTTTACTAATAATAAAGCTGAAAGTATTTCTGTCTGGATGTCAGGAGGATGTCTGGATCTCAGGAGGATATCTGGATGTCAGGAGGATGTCTGGATGTCCAGAGGATGTCTGGATGTCTGGATCTCTGTGACGCGCATAGCGTCTAGACCGTTCGGCCGATTTTCATGAAATTTGGCACAAAGTTAGTTTGTAGCATGGGGTGTGCACCTCGAAGCGATTTTTCGAAAATTCGATGTGGTTTTTTTTCTATTCCAATATTAAGCACAAAAATATCATAAGATGGACGAGTAAATTACGAAATTATCATAACGTGGAACCGTAACATGGGCACAAGCCAATTGGCGAGATATGAAATTATCATAATGTGGAACCGTAAAATGGGTACAAGCCAATTGGTGAGAAAATTCACCATACATTATTTGTAAATATACAGGCGAACCAAAAGACCTTTTAATTTTTCTCTTACCGGCAATGTTGTGCGGGTATCACTGGTAGAAAAATAAAATCAAAGAAACATCAACTACGGTCAAGTAAAAAAAAAAAAAAGAGCAATCCTGATAGCTCGAAAATGAACTAGTAGCTTCTATGAAAACCGAAATAATTCTTACGTCCTTTGATAGATATAATAAGAATTTTACTGAAAACAATATATATTTATGTTTTCTGCCTTAATTTATGTTTTATGGTGAATTTTAGGAAAACGGGGACATGACACTTGAATTTTAAAAACAAATATTCTGTCACTTGCCATATATCATTCTCGTCAGAGTTTCTTGAACCTGAACTTGTTTTTCCAAAATAATTTAATAACTTTTAGAGCATCAAGTGCAAAATCAAGTTTTCTCTTTGTGTTTTTACAGAGCAAAAAATATCTTTTTTGTTACGTACGGTAATTTCAATATACTTGTTATCTCAGCATATTATATTTAGGTTAACTTTTATCTTTTGAATGTCTAGTTATTTTTTTCGGTAAATAATTTAAAAATTAAAATTTAAACGGGAGTGTAACCTTTAAAAGCTTATTTTTATCGAAGAAGAAATGTTACCATTCCGAATAGGAAAACCTTGTCATAGGTTCGTTGCTCGACGAAAATTTTATTAGTCTTCCATCTGTAGCAAACGCCCTGCTCACATTTTTTACGAATGTTATGGTACTTCATTATTCAATACTAAAATAACTTTAGCACCAAAAAATGTGGCATTTTGTCTTGATTCTAATATTGGCATTTCTGTATCACCAGATTAAAATAATCACTCACTTCATTCAGTTGCTGTAGACAATTCTGTTGTAGATGCGGTGCGTTATTTTAATGACAAATCAAAACATTGAATCAGTATTAAAAACTTGTAAAACGTACCTAAAAAACAATCACACAAAAACATTTTTAAATGTTTCTAAAGAAGGACAGTTAACAAGCCATTTTCCTTTTATGATAATGATAATCCAACATATGCACTGCTGTACGTTTACATAACAGGAGTACCCATCCCTTGGAACGCCCTAACATGCCCCCCCCTGGAACGCCCCCCTCACACACAAAATGACGAAATTTGTCAAGAATAACGGGAAAAGTACTCTCAAAAAACAACCCTGTAAAAGTTTCTTGATGCACTTAAAGTTCGTGCCGTCACCCTCAATTGTACACAAACATGGTAATACATATCAATCGTTTTATTCATGTTTTTATTTATTTATTTATTTTATTTTCAGATATTTACTGTTCAGTTTATCCAGTTAGATAATATAAAATTTCCGATGATGTTTAATTTATTCCACTTTCTACAATGTAGCACTAAAAACCATTTTTTACTTAAAATAATAATACTTCATAAACATATGAGTAAAATGCAACACATTAATTATTTCAGTTCAAATGATAAAAATAGCATTATTAAAATCATCCAATAAGCCTAATCTCTTTTCAAAGTTTCACCAATTTGCTTCAAGTATGAAATATTCCAGTCATTAATTTAACATTTTAGGCAAGAAAAGATGCTTCGGTTTAATACGTTCGTGTTTTAAAATTGCTTGTCGTTTCACTACTATTCTTTTATCTCCTGATCATCAAAAGAATGGCCTTAATTTTTATAAGATAATGAAACATCAGAGGCGTAGGAGAATATGACTGTTAGCCATTATCATCAGAAATATGGAACATAGGGATAATTAATTAAGTTTTTTCCTTATGCCTTGAGGAGAAACTTGTCTTCAGCTCTAAATATAACATTGAGAAATTACTTTCAGTTTTGCTATTTTTAGATTAATTTACAGAGGCGCATTGTATGCTTGTTAGTTTTATGTGTCGTAACTTTCTTGCTGTGTTTATAATCCTTCATTGTTAAACCATTGTGTGTTACAGTGTAATGTTGCGTGAATATTAAAAGATAAGTCTTTTATTTATTTCACTGTTGTCAGCTGGACAATTAGCATTTAAAAATATACTTCTCTTCGTCTCTGAGATAGAATATAGTTGCTGATAATTATATTATCATTAATATAAACACCATATATCATACACTGCATGTACATTCCATTATTTCTATGTAAATTCCAAGTTTTTTTTGAGCAATCACGATTGCTTATTGCTTTCATTTGACCGTCCTTGATGTTGTGGTTCCTTTTTCAGCTTGGACCAGGGACACCAGCACCACCGCCCACCGGTCTCTGCAGGTGTGGCTCCGAGCACTGCCTCCTAGAATCCATTTCTCCTGGTCGGAGGCGTCCATGTCCTACACACACGAGCGCTCATACACACACACACACACGCTCATACACACAAGCCTTTGCACACATACACACACGCCTACGTGCATGCACGCAGGTCTACGCACATACACAAGCCTACACATGCACGCACGCGCGCCTACACATACACACACACACACAACTATACACACGTAACCGCCCAGGAGGAGGGGTAGGCTTGGGGGGAAAGGAGCCGTTTCTAGAAACAATAACTCCAATTAGTAGGGTCCTGCCGTAGCTCATGATTGCGAGAAACGTAATTTGAATTCTAAATTTCAGAATTCAAACAAAATTTCTTTTTTTTTTCCTCCAGGAGACGTTGTTGTTGTTGCTGTTTCATGTCCCCCTGGTCCAGAGCACATAGACTAAGTCCATTATACCATGTCGCAGTTGCAGTTCTACCAGTCCATGATCTCCCTCACTCCGTAGTAGCTTCGCAGGTGCGCCAATATATTCAAGAATATGGGCAGGTGAAGCAGGGCGGGAACGAAAAAGTCTTGACTTTACCTACGAATTTCATGCATTGTTTATGTGCGGATCTAGTGCAAGGTTGGTGCAAAGACATACCAGGGTGTTTACCGGCATAGACGTACCCTGTTTATCGGTATACATTGCGCGCCTTTCCACTTGTTTCGTGTGAAAAACAAGTATTCTGGCGAGATGTATATCCTGAATTGGCATCAAAGTGCATGAATGCAAACTGCTTGTTCTAGTACAGTGGTTCTCAAACTTTTCATCACTGAGGACTACTTGTACCTTTTAGAATCCTTGGCGGACCACATAGATTTTATTAATGTAAAAAAAAAGACATAGATAGCGCCAATATAACACGTAAATGACTTCCTTTGGTCTTGCTTCTCACTTGAAAGTTTCTAATTACGCATTAATTTACGCCTCAAGAGCCAAGATTTAAATTGATTATTTTATGACTGTTCACTTCGCGGACCACATGAAAACAGTCCGCGGACCACAGGTTGAGAATCACGGTAGTAAACATTATTTTTAGCTGTCAGTGCCGAATTTGCAGGTTTATGAGCCCATCACAATGCATATTTGGTGGCTCCTTTATCTATCGCTGAACTTTGTAATATATTTATTAAGGAAGTCGAGGTCACTATGGTTGTGGGAGCTTCTCGCAATTGCGACATTCGCGTCTTAGTAAGTTCGCCGCTGCTAGCTACTATTTTGAATATATGCTTACGTTTTTATGAGGTTCGACTCTGTTATGGCTCGTCAAGGATAACTGAGCCCCAAACGAGGGCGAAATGCAGTCTCTAGATACTGCAGCTTTGATGGAATTACATACAACTGAGCTCGACATTCGCTTGCAATTCTGTCCTAGATTCGAATAATCTGTAAAACGCTCTAGGAGCATTTCTAACAAATTGTGCTGTGACAGTGTATTACAGTAAATTATCAGATTAATATTTTAGATGGTTACTGTCTTCTAGCGTTAAACGTTTTTGCTTTTGCCAGATACGTTAATTGCAGAAATTATGCACACGTGCTGCCTATTATTTTAAAATTTTTTATTTATTTTTTATTTTTTTTACAGGGTAAAAAAAAAAAAAAAAAAAGTTGAAAAAAAAAAAAAAAAAAACTTTTTCTGAAAAGAATAAAAGAATGATCAGAAAGACTAAAGTAGCATTATCAAATGACGTTAATTAGTTTTACCTGTTTCTTAGTAAGAACATTTTGCAATCGCACTGTTTGTGTTAACTCTTAAAACATATCTAACTGAAAATTGCATAGTATGCGTCCACTACTGCAAATTAAAAGTAAAAAAGTTTTGTACAAAAAAGAAAAAAAAAATTAGATTGTTCATTTACTTAAAAGAAGGGAAACTGTGTCCTGCCACCGTTCTTCATTTTGGTAAGATGTTTTGTGTGTTATGCGCCCAATAAAATTCTTTGAATTTGGCATTAACTTCAATTAATAATCCACCCCCCCCCCTCCAAAAAAGAAGAGAAAAACTATGCAATATTTTATGAAAATAACCCATTTATTCAATATTGGCATACTGCGTAACAAACATTTTCTTCCTTTTTGAGCAATCACGATTGCTTATTGTTCTCACTTGACTGTTTTTTTGATATCCTTTGATTTTATTTTCTCGCCGCCACCCTTCGCACCATCACCGTCGACCGGCTCCTCACGAAGCTGCTCCTCTAGCGAAAGCCGTCTCCAGGTTGCATCCATGTCCTGCACACACGCGCATACATACACAACCACACACACACACACACACAAACACCTTCACACATACACATACGCATACATACAGACACCTACACATACACACACCTACACATACACACACCTACACACACATACACCTACACACATACACACACAAACACATACACACAGGCATACACACAACTACCCACACATTCATGCCTGCACACAGACACAAACACATATGCCTACACACACATACGCATACCCCCCACACACACACTCATACACACAACTACCCACTTACTTATGCCAGCACACAGACACAAACACACATGCCTGCACACACATACACATACCCCCCCACACACAAACACAGACGCCTACATACACACACTCGTGATTGCGAAAAACATAATTTGAATTCAAGATGCTAAAATTCAAATTAACTATTTTCTTCTTTTTTTTCTGTTTCAAGATGGTGGTCACTAAGATGGACACGTAGCATTGGTGTAACAAAATGCATGTTGTTGTTTACGTCTCTATAACTACCAGGCACTATAGAAACAGTGGATGTCATTGCATCGTGAGGTTGACTTCTTTATTTATTCCCAAACAAATAATCGCAAGAAAGATTTACAGCACAAGGAAGAAATAACATCATTGGTACCGATGGGAATCAAACCTACGCCCTCTGGCGAAGTTGCTACCACAGATCCACGGAAGCCTCACTGGATTGATGTGATAAAGATAAGTTTGTAGACATTACCTTTCGACGTGAGTTCTAGTGATTGCAAAACAACACATTAATTCCAGTTTTGTTTTCATTGCTGTAATTTAATTTAATTATACATGTTTTTACATTTTAAAATTATTTCCTTAATGGAAAAAGAAGAAAGAAATGAAAAAGAAGAATGAGCTTGAGTGTAATTCAGAAGGGAAAGCTAATTTTAATTTCGAATACAATTAAATTAATAAAAAAATGTAGTCTCAAGGGCAGAAGCGAAATGTTTTTTTTTCTTCCTTTTAAAACATAAGACTCTTGTATAACGCATTATGACAGCGAATTTAGAGTAAAAGCGAAAGGCTGCTACAGAAATAATATATTAGCATCAAAAATTCTTGTTAATAAGTTAAGAAATGCAAAATAGGGCAGATGAAAAAATGCGCAGTGATTAAGGGAGATTAAGATGTCTTTTTAAATATCTCAAAAGTCTTTCCTTTTTTACAGTTAATGTTACATCAACGAGTTAGTAAGCTACTTAATTCGTCTAAGGATTTGGCAAGTAAAAAATATTAAACTCATTTTCGAATTTTGAACTTAACAGAATTTTTAAAAAAGAAATCATAACAATTTCACTCATTAAAAAATAAAAAACTTACGGTCGAACAATTCCTAAAGGTTTAGATGCTTTTCTTGATATTTTTTTAATATCATAGCTTTCTTCTTTCTCTCTCTCTCTCTCCTTTTTTTGGGTTATACTTCACATTCCAGATTTCTAATTGATAAAAAAATATCTTATGCTTTTTACAAAATACTTTTCCGTGTTATAATTATTTTAAAGGTGTTATTTTCTGGCAAGATCTTAAAAGATAGAATCTATGGGAAATGATTTTCGGAAACTGAAATTTCAGAGCATTAAAAATAGAAAATGACTTGTAGTATTTTTTTTTTTCCAAGTTTGAGTTTGTTATGTTTAAAAAGTGATTTGTTTCCCGGCTTTTTTTTTTTTTAGTTTTCAAATTTATCATTCTGTAGGTTTACTTGGACGTTTCTTAAAAAAATAAACACTTTTCATCTGCAGTTACAGATTATTAAAAAAAAAAAAATACTTTTGTCGGGTATTGTAAAATAGTTAAATTACTTTTTACTTTTATTTACGCTTTCTTAAAAATACTAACTGTGTTAAGAAGAAAATGATTCGAATTGTTTTTTCAGAAAGCAGCTGAAACATGATTCTTTTTTATATCTAGGGCACTGAATCCAATGATGGGGCTCTAATTTCTCCTAATGGGGCTATTTCTTTGCAATTTTCCCGTTTTCGAAGCATAATTGATTTAAATATAGCATATAGTATTTGAATGAATCAATTAACCAACGTTTTGAAGCACAAAAAAGGCAAATTACTGCACACACGTGTTTTGGTGTTACAAGGAACACAATTTTCAATGAAAAGAAGTGTGAGTTTCTGGCTGAAAAATCATCCCAGAAGCACAAATTATTTATTCGTCATGTGGTAATTGGTATATTTCAATCGCGTAAGCCTCTGTGTCCGAAAATAAAAGATAGTAGGATCCGAAAAAAAAAATATACAAATTCTATAAGAAATATATTGGAATTACTTCATTCATGGACTTCGAATTTAATATAGGAATTGATAACTAATACGCTATTTAAGAGAAAAACCAATGACTTTCGCGAAGTGTTATGAGCACTGTACAGATATTAAATATGAGCCCGAGACTCATGCCATTGAAATGTACTACCATATGCTATATTTAAATCGCGTATATCTCAAAAACGGAAAAGTTTTGAAAAATTAAAAATTCACCTTTGGATTGAGCACCCTTGATATATAATAGAATCATGTTTAAATTTTTTGTCTGGAAACGTCCGTACCAATCCCTTGTAAGATTTATTTATCGTTTCTATGACGTCGTAGGTAATTGTTTTTTTCCTGAATGTAAACTTGCATTTTATTTGTATTGATCCTTGTGTACAAGGCTCTTTTCAAGCTAGTTACAGCACTAAGTATAGATTGGTATATTTCCTGTTTCTGCACCTTATTGTTTAATACATTGCGTGCGTGACACATAATACAGAATTGTCAATGCGTAATATAAACTTAGAAAACATATACAAGCTCACGCATATACTTGTATACAATATACTTTGACTAGCCAAAAATTTTAGGATATTTTCAGAGATAGATTTTTTTTCATTTTTAAATATTTCGCGAAGAATGTTAATCTAATTTGCTTTGTAACTGTGGTCACATAAGGAGTACGCACAAGCCCGCAATTTGCTATTAAAACCACTGTTTAATGATAAAAAAATATATAAATGTTAAAAAAACTGTGGCTTCGTTCCTTATCCAGACACTCAATACTTTTACAAGCATGTATTTACAAGTAAATAAAGAACCCCATTTCCATTGAATTTGTAAAGTTACATTTACTGCGTATATCATAATACATCCCCTCTCCCATTTTAAGTTCAGTTTTTTTCATAGATCAAAAATAAAAATTAGAAAAAAAAAAGAGCACAACCAATAGTATAACCCCTTCCTCTATGTGAATAAGAACATATATTTCCATAAAAAATACAGTTTCTTTAAAAACTGGAGCAGTTATAGAAGTTATCGTTACACCTCTGGTGTTCATAACTCTCATAAATAAGGCATTAATTTAATCAAATAGTCTTTAAATTTTCAATAAGCAAACAGCACAACATTAAAGAGAAGAAGAAGAAGATGAGTTGATATATTTTTCTTTCTCGGAAGTGGTTAAAATTAAGAAATTTATTTCAATAACCCAATCTCAATTCTATTTGTAAAGAACTTCATAAAAAAACATATCCATCTATATTTCTTCTTGTATGGTTTGTATAAAACTGATACTTTTATTTATGGTAAATCATAAAATTCGCACCTATATTCATCCTTTATAAACGTAGAAACATGCAAAACACTGCTTCAAAATACGCTCTAGCAAGTCCAATTTAGTAAGAAATGATTACCTTCCTAAGGGTAGAAACATCTGTTGAATAAGAAATCATCAAAAAAAAAAAAAAAAACACACATTTTGACGTTACAGACCTTCACTACATACGTAAGATTGTAATAACGCCAAACGGGTCATTAAGCGATTAATTTCAAGAAATGGAGATTTATTGAAGATTAAAAAAACCTTTTATCAACATCCACGCCAAAAAATAAGCTACTGACATTAAAGTATGCAAAAATCGTTCAGTCATTCCACGGAAAACCGTCATTTTGTCCATGGAAATCCGACATAGATTTGTGATTCCCCCCCCCCAACCAACAGAATAATTTTTATATATACTATCTTTTAAATTTATTATTTTCAATGAATTGTATAAACTGCCAGCTGCGGCACAAAATGTCTGTTTTTCCGTGGAATGGTCCCATTAAGGAATTGGTACAATATTTTCCTGCAAAATCAAGATTAAGGGGGCCCAGGACACATTTTGAAAAAAAATTATTAAATAGTTAGAGTTTTGAAATTTTTTGCACTAATTCACCATCTATTTAATAAGCAAAATCATAACATAAATATGAAACAAAAAATGTTTTATTTAAGTTTAATTAATTTTAAGAAAAAATGAGGTCGCTTTATATTACTAAAACTCAAAATATATTCTAGGTAAATTTTCAATTTCTTTTTCATAAATCTAAACACAAATACCTAAGCTTTATTTTTTATTTGGCTGTTTAAAAATATCAATGAAAAATAAAAAGTATGTGAATGAAAATTTCGAAAAATTGTAAGATACTTTTTTTTTAAAGAATCACATTTTCTGAAGAAAATATTTTTTTTCTTTTTTCAAATTTTCCGAAAACAAATTCAAGTAAACTGTTTGAATAACATATGCTCCAGATTTCATTACTTATTTTTACGAGTTCTTGACTTAAAAGTGATTGAATGAAAGAAATCAGGAAACATCTCATCATGAAGAAAAACGCGTTTAAAGTTTTAAAGTTGAAAGGAACAGTCAAACAGCAATTTAAGGCAACAAATTAGGATTATTTTTTGAAAGATTGGCACTTGGGCTAACTTGCTTTAACTGCAACGCTCCTTGTCTCACGTTACTTTGTCACTTGTTTAGTATTCTGAAAAATATTGACATAAAGAAATAAAAAAAAGAATGATTTTTTACGAACAAAACAGTAACGCAGGCTCTGGTAAAATATTATCTCACACGTTATTTATAATGAAATTACAAAAATTTTTAGGGTCCAAGTGGGTTTAAGTGCACATTTGTTACTACATACGAAGACAATAATAATAATAATAATAATAATAATAATAATAATAAATAAATAAATAAAAATTTCTGTATCCATCAAAATAGTTTTAATAATTACAGTTAATACTTAATCTCATATTTTCAGTAATGCTTACTTTTTATGCAACGGTAAGAACGTATGGTTTAAATTTGAAAGAAGAATCACTAAACATAATTTTAAGTCATTTTAAAACCACATAATAATGTAGACGTTCTTAAGAAGTTTATGTTAAACAACTTATTATGCACGTGTTCTGCCGCAGACAGGTAAAATGCAATAACTATTTTTTTTTTGCATTTTTGTCATTTATTGTACTTTATCGTTACTGTACAAGTTTGCTTATTGTGTTTTCCATTGAAGAAAAAACCATCTAAATGCAACATTTCTCTTTTGTTAGTTTTGAATCCAAAACGCCGTTTCTTCAAGTATCCCCAAAACTCATTTCTGCTGATACTACTGTTTAACTACCCACGACAGTGCAGTGGTCTTAAAATAATATTTACACCGCTTTAGGTAAAATGCACTTTAAAAGAAATTGCTTTGCATAGCTTAAAAAGGCATGAGGGTTTTCTTTCTTTTTCTTTTTTTTTGAAAAAAAACAAAAAAACAATCTAATGGATAATTTCCTTAAAAGTATAAAAAAATATTAGATTATTGAACACAACCAAGTAACCGAAAAAAAGTAATAAGTATTTTTTTATATCACACGGCAAAAAAGCACCAAAATGCCCTGATTTTTGTATTTATTTTTTTAAGGAAGTTCCCGTGCGTACATCGTTACTCAATTCTTTTTTCTAACTTTAAGGCTTTTAAAGACATCTTAAGAAAAGTCCTTTTCTCCATTTTCCTCTGGGGGCTCACGTAATTGAGATGAAGTAAAATGTTCGGAAAAGCGTAAGCTTCAAAAATCTAGAACGAATTTTTCTAAATTTTTCTCAATTACAGTTTTTTTAGAATTTTCGGTACATGTACTGGTGGTTTTTTTATGATGAATAAAACGACGGTTGTTAGAGTTCTCGAAATTAAGAATCATAAATGCATAATTAATATTCAATGGTTAGAACGTATGATTAAATTAAAAAAACACTAATGACCATAATTTTAAATCATTTTAAAATCGAGAAATAAAAAGACGGTTGTCCTGAAAATTAAGCGTTCTTTATTCATACTTAATTAATACTTAAGAACTTTCGCAATTTAAAGTTATGCTTGATATTTGAAAATTTCTTGGATTCTTTGTTTTAAATACAACACACACACACACACACACACACACACACAATTCCGTTGTTTTTTTCCCATTTTTCAATTTTTTTTTTTTCTGAAAGAGCATGGTTAAAAACATGGGGCAAGTTACTTTTTTTTCTTATGTTTTACTTATTTTCTCTCTTGAAAAATAATTTTAGATGACATTCAGCTCATGTTTTAATTTTCGCAGCTGACTTCACAAGTTAGAAAATTGCTAGGGTTACCAGAATAAAGTTTCAGGACGTTGCCAAACTTCGCTAAATGAATACAGAGTGCGGAGAAAGTTCCCACAATTTTATTAGATATTTCAATAGGCTGTAACTAACACATAATTCAACAAATCAACAAGTTAAAGCAATAAAAACTCTTTATTGAAACAATAATAATAACATTAAACAAAAAAATTATAACAATTGTTTGAAATTGGCTCCTTGGGCTTCAATACATTTACGGAGCCGCAGTCTGAAATTGCCAACTGTTATCCCATTCCATGCATTTGACAGTGGTTGGACGACCACTCCGTGGAAGGTCGGCAGTCCCTCCAGACTCCTTGTAGCGTTTCACAGCGTCATGTTTTACTCTTGAATCCAGTCGTTCGAATAATATCGGCTGTTTTCATTCCCTTCTTGTGTAATTCAACGACAGTAACACACATTTTCACAATTCATAGCTGACTAACTCAATGAACTAACAAAGAACAAATGATTAAACCTCAAATACTTTTAATGCCAATAAACAATATGTGCCAAAAAAATCGCCAACATACAATTTTAACGCCAAAAAAAAAGTTTTTTACAAAATTGTGGGAACGTTCTCCGCACCCTGTATTTTATTTTACTACCTATTTTGGTTCCGCTAATAAATTGCTCAAGGTGAAAACAAATCATTAAAAGGTGATATATTGCTAGAAAAGACAACCACGCGCTCCGATTCAAGATGGCTTGCATGACTTGTGACGTCACATGCTGAAACATTTTCATTCAAAAACAAGACATTTAAAATAATAATTAAAAATTGAATGTTGGAAAAATAAAAGTCTTTTTTCTAGATCCATGTTATATAATTATTGTTTTTATTTATTTATTCATTTATTTTTTGGATTATTCTACAAATTTTTGTGACTGAAAGAAGTACTTTTAACTGAAGAAACTACCCCATTCAATATTTTTTAATCAAAGGTGTCCAAAGTTAGCGACAACCCAGGGTGTCCAAAAAGTCCTTCACACTTTAATTTTTTTTAAATGCAATAAATTGCCGTATGAATGTGTGGTTGAGACATGAATACTTCACAGATTCAAGATGTCCTATGACATCGTTAAAAAAAAAGAAAAAATACTAAATAAGTAAGAGAAGAAAAAAAGGAAAAAAAAGGAGAAGAAAAAAAATTTGGATTTTCACCTCTTGAATTCAAATTATGTTTTTCGCAATCACGAGTGTGTGTGTGTGTGTGTGGCAATAAGTGTGTTTGTGTGTGGGGATATGTGTGTTTGTGTGTAGGGGTATGTGTATGTGTGTGTAGGCATGAGTGTGTGGGTAGTTGTGTGTATGAGTGTTTGTGTGTGGTGGGGAATGTGTATGTGTGTAGTCAAATGTGTTTGTGTCTGTGTTCAGACATGAGTGTGCTGTGTGGGTAGTTGTGTGTATGAGTGTTTGTGTGTGGTGGGGAATGTGTATGTGTGTGTAGGCATATGTGTTTGTGTCTGTGTGCAGGCATGAGTGTGCTGAGTGTGTGGGTAGTTGTGTGTAGCCATGAGTGTGTGGGTAGTTATGTGTGTGAGTGTTTGTGTGTGGTGGGGAATGTGTATGTGTGTAGTCATATGTGTTTGTGTTTGTGTTCAGACATGAGTGTGCTTAATGTGTGGATAGTTGTGTGTATGAGTGTTTGTGTGTGGTGGGAAATGTGTATGTGTGTGCAGGCATATGTGTTTGTGTCTGTGTGCAGGCATGAGTGTGCTGAGTGTGTGGGTAGTTGTGTGTAGCCATGAGTATGTGGGTAGTTGTGTGTAGGTGTATATAGGTGGTAGTTGTGTATGTATGCGCGTGTGTGTAGCATATGGATGCAACCTGGAGATGGCTTTCGCTATAGGGGCAGCATCGTGAGGAGCCCGTCGACGGTGGTGATGGCTGCTGGCGGGAAAATAAAATGATAGCACATCAAAACAGTCAAGTGAGAACAATAAGCAATCGTGATTGCTCATTAAAAATGATTATTATAAGTAATTTATATTTTCGGATATAGTAAAGTAAGGCATGGTAAAGTTTGGAGACATGGGATGAGCAAGTATGAGGGTCGACCTACATACCGTGCACGCATTGAATTCTGGTAATAAAAGTTATTGCTTTTTGTTTGATAAAATAGTTAACACCTTACATGACGTACGGTTTTCTTACTATGACGATACCAGCTGTCAATGTTGGTTAGGGGAGAGTGTTGTACCTTGGGACACTGCTAATTTCTAAGAATCTATTTTTAGCAGCCATGTTATTGTAATCTCTAATGGTGGTCATTTAGTGGCCATCTACCAATGGCCACTAAATAGTGCCATAGTAAAAATCCGCATTAACAGTAAAATTGACGATTTTGTGAGAGGAAAAAAATTTGATGACTCCAAAGTAAATATTTTGTTCATTTTTAATTCATTTTCTATCTATGTATTTGTAAATTTAGTCAACTGAATTTTATTTTGTTATAAAAGAGTAGTATTTTAAATATGTTGCTAATGAGAAAATAATGATAGTTCATCCTGGTTGACCATCAGTTTGGTTTTTCTTAAACAATGTGGTGATTGTATCTTGGGACTGCCAAACATTTGCATGGTCCTTAATAGCTCAAGTTTGTTTAAGAAAATGGAACAATGTTCTAATCTTACGTAGTCTTTTAAACACATTTAATATTATATAATAGTTCATAATTCATTATTCATTATTAATTATTCATGATTTAATTCACTACCATGAAAAAAAACCGTTTTTGTTTTCTGGTGCAAAATTGGTTCAAGTTTATGGCTGTTTCCTGAATCATGATGACTCCCATAGTACAACAAGATGTGTCCCAAGGTACAAAATGATGTTGTACCTTGGGACAGCTTGAAACTTTTACTTTAAGTGGCTGGCAAAATTTTTTTTTCAAACTGTTTAAATTAATATATATATATATATATATATATATATAGCATAGAAGTATGTTGGGCTACTTTTTTGTGACTTTTAGATTTTAAATTTTACTCAAATAACTAATGTTAAAAATTAAAATATGAAAAGTGTCTCAAGGTAAACCCCTCTCCCCTGCATATAACACCTTTTTTTTTAATTCTTTTTTATACATTTTTTTTTGCCTTTCGATGAATTTTTAAAAAATAATAAGATAAAGGTGATGCACTTGAGGATAAATACATACAGGACTTAATTTTATTAAAAATGTTTTAGTAAACATAAAAACAGTTCTATTTAACTTATGCTTTTATCTGCATTCCATTATTTTTTTTTATCTTAAGTTATAACATAGTTACTAACCTAATTATTATTTTAATTTTAAACAACTAGGGGGCTCTGGTCCCTGTTCGCTGACGCTCATTAACCCTCGTAAATTGCTCCGTAATCTTATTTGATTCGCAAAGATTTAAATGGTCAATTAGAAATAATCATATTAAAAACGAGACCACTAGGAACAAAAGAGCACCCTTTTCCCTGCTTTCAAACTAACTTGTATCAACCCCTCTGTGGCACCAACTTGCAGAGCTATAGATTTAAAGGGCTCCTTTGAGAGTTGAAAAATGGCAGTTTTGTTCGCTTGAAAAGTCGATTTCAAATTCATGGTCTGAAGTAATATATTTTGATTTTTATCTTCAGGTTTGAATTGAGTTGAGCTTAGGATTTTCCCCTCAAATAGAAAACCTAATATCTGCTCTTCTAATAAATTGAGAAAGTGTTAACTAGCGTCATTTGACACCGAAAAAACTTTCTTTCGAACGACATAGAATGTGAGGCGATGTGGGAAATCTTCCATCTCTTTAATGGGCAAGGCACGTTAAATTTTAGCTTAAAATTACAGTTGGCTCTCTGTTTAACGACGCTCTATTTAACGATTTTCCCTATTTAGCGACGGCTTTTCACGGTCCCAGATTGTCCACTATAGTGTTAAAAGCATGCTATTTAAGGGCGCGTTCTACTTAAGGACGATTTTTTGTGGTCCCTTCAAAGTCGTTAAACAGGGAGTCAACTTAATTACAAAAAAAAAAAAAAAAGTTCGAAGTTACCATAAAAATCCAAGGCTTGAAGTAATTTTGTACCAAATTAAATGAATGTGGTTGCTATGAGGTTTCCTGGACACAAGCCTGCCATAGAATCTAATCACAATTTCTTTGTCGTTCCTTTTTTTACATACAGGGTGTTCCGTTTTAATTTGCAAGACCTCTGTTTTCGCAACCGTTAGTCTTAGATGCATATTTCCAATTGCAAAAATGTTTAAAATCAGATGCAGAGTTAAGATGTTGAAAGTTTGAAGTGAAAATAAAAATGAATCAAAAGAAAAACAAAATTTAACTTTTTAAACGGGCCCCAGGTCCCCTAACTTATATTTAGGGAAACAATCTCCACTAAAAAGTAATTCCAACACAAAAAGTTTTAAATCAGTAAGACCAATATTCACCGAAATATGAATCGCAGCGTTTTTTGGCTTACACCACTTTTCACTCACCGTCGATAACACCTTTTGGATAAAATATAGTGGTTAACACGTGTATAAATTACATGTGTGCATAGAGTATGATTCCTATAGATAGAGTAGAGTCCTAGATGTTTACTTCCAATTGCAAAAATGTTCAAAATCAGATAGAGAGTTAAGATATTGGAAGTTTGAAGCAAAAATAAAAATGAGTCAAAAATACAAAATGTAACTTTTTATAGGGGCCCCAAGTCATCTTACTTATGTTTAGGGAAATAATTAGGGATTTTGAACGTTTTTGCTATTGGAAGTATGCATTTAAGACTAACGGTTGCGAAAATAGAGGCATTGCAGGTTAAAATGGAACACTCTGTATACTCGTATATAGAGAAAATTTAAGTGTTTTAGTCTTAAATGTAGCTTTTTATCACAAAAATATCATCTATTATTCTGCAAAGATATTATTTTGCTTACAGTATATATTCTAAAATGCATGATCCGGCAAAAAAATCTCTTGTCTGTAGACTCGCTGTGTGAGTTGTGGTGGGAATACGGTGGTGAAAACTGAATTGGGGTAGATAGTATTATACGTGCCATTTGCAGCAGTAGCAGTGATATGGCCCTTTGGTTATAGTCATGTACTCTTTAAGAGAAAATTTATAATTACGGTTTTTTTTTTACTCAGCAGGAATTTCGACTCAGCAGGTTCAGCTTCACCAACAGGATCCTTTTCGGCTGGGGGGAAAAAACTATTCACAATGTTTAAAAAAAAAAAAAAAAATGCAGGATTTTTCTTTCGTTTTCATTAGAAATTCTCTGTGCAACTGTGCTAAAACTAATTTAAAGATTCTTTGATTGACTATCTCCCATATGCTACATTTTTCCGTGTTGTAACGGTCTGAGGTCAGCCAGGCATTTTAAGTTTCAGTGACTTTTAAGTGAAACGCTCAAATGTGCTATTCTTTTCTATCTAGAACTAGATCGTATCTGCTAAATTAGAACGAAACTCGAAATTTCTGCCGAATAGTGCCAAAAACACAACTCGAGCTTGCTTCTAAACAGCATATCCCGATGATCAGCGACCTAGAGCCCCTACATATACCAGGCCGAACTGTCCGCCATTTTGGATCAAAAGTCGAAGAAATATTACCATACTAGATGTGTTTTTGCTTCCTTTCAGCTTCATTTTATGTTAGCGTAATACATTCGTTTTTGTCCTGAATTGTTATTAGAACTACAGAGTGTCGTATTTTGAAAAAATAAACAAACCAACAAAACATCAAGAAATCGAAAACATGTCAATTGGTGAAATATTATATATATTATTATTATTATTCGGTTATTTGTATGTTTAATTAACTTGCTAATTCATTATGAAACTAGTATTACTTTGCATTATTAATGCTCTTAGTATGTTTAGTGCAACTATGTATTTTTATGTGCTGATATTGTATACTTGAATTTCCAATAAAGGGAATTAGTCCTATTTTTGGCAGCATTGCGTTTTTGGATCTTAGCAATTAATTTACTAACTGATTTAAAAATGTAACAGTTGTATAAAAAATAAAGCATATTGCTTCAGACTAAATTAATCCAATTACTCCATAGCAATAAAAGTAGTACCGGGAATTTACATGACAATGTTTACTGCTTTCGCACTGCCGAGTTTTACCTTCGGATTTCTATAAAATCGTCAATAAAATTGATTTTTACCTTGGGTTATTAATTTTGAAATTTAAAGAAACAAAATTCTTTCTATGATCTATTAGCACAGTACACTGTGGCACATTCACGTATTTTAATGGTCTTAACATTCTTTCTTGCGTCTTTTAATAATTCACCCTATGGCAATGGCTCAAAAACGGACGGTCACTTTGATCCAAAATGGCGGATGCGTCGACTCCCTAGTTATAGGGGCCTTACCCCGGCCCATGTCACTGCTACTTCTGCGAATGCAAGTATACACTGCTGTATACAGATACCGCTTCTACCATCGTATCCCCACAACAACAGCACCCTCTGCAAATATGGACTTAACTATGCCGAATACTGTATTTCTTTTTTGTTGATGATAGCAATTAATCATTCAAAGAAAATAATTTTTTTTAAATAATAAGTACTCGTTTTTTGTCTACTTTGCCACAGAAATTCAATACGAAGACGAATAAAGACATGTATAAAAGTTTAATGTATTGGCAATCACTAGAATGTAATAATACGTGAGAAAAATGTTATAGAAAAAATAATAATGCAAAAGAAATTTAATAAGGTATTCCTATGCAAGAAAGTATGTCTGCCTGAGTCGAATTGTCCTTTCCTAATAATGTTTAGCAACTTTTTGAGTAAATTCAAACATACAATTTTGCTTGAAAAAGATTTCTGCCAGTTGGGCTAGTTTAAATATTTCATTTTTGTTTATTAATTTATTTATTTGAATAAAGCAGATTTTTCTCAAATTTTCAAAATAAATCAAACTTTGAGAATAAATTCATTTAAATAATTCAAAAAACAAAAGAATAGCAGCAATGCTTATACTGAGCTTAAATTCTCTCGTTAATAAATATAATCCCATTTGGATATTAAATACAATTAGCACTAACGTCATTACAATGAAACATATTTGCATTAAAGTGGACAGCCAGTCCTTAATAAAATTCCTCATGTGAAAGGGGAAAAAAACAATGCTTATGTTGCAAACAGTTTAGTTCTTAAGAACATAAAAAAATGACAATACCTTTAGGCATTTTAAAGGCATGAAATAATAAAGTTTTTTTTTTCTTTTTTAAAATCATTTAATGAAACCTTTCATACTGTCGGTCAGAGTTTCTTTAGTTCCTTCGGCATAGAAGAGATAATTAACTTTTAATGTTTTTTTTTTTTTTTTTTTTTGAAATCTGCAATTACTGCTAAGATTTTTGAAAATATCTTGATTAATTACATTCAAAAAGGCCTTAGTTTACTAAGAGAAGTCCCTAGTTAGAAGTATCATATACAGACATACAAGATATTTTAAAAATAGTTTTTAAAGTCCGAGTTTTTGAAGGGATTTTTTTATAAATAAACGATAGTACTGTACCGATATGAAAAGAAAGGTTGGTATTGTGCAATTAGACAACTCAACTCCTAATTAGACCCAACATCTGAAATTGTGCATTTTTTACGATAATACGATTTTATTCTTTAGATTTTAAAACATGGTTTTAAAAAAATACCATGCAGCACGTTATCCTGTTTTTTGAGGTTAGGAGTAAAATTTTAAAAATAATAATGGTTAAACTTAAAGTAGTTTTCTTAAAAAATAAATTATTCTTATCAGTGCAAAACTTTATAAACTCCCTGTACATATTACCCATTTCTCGATGCATGCAATATTATGTTAGCAAAAATTAAGCAGTAAATGTATTTTTCCCCCAAAGAGAGCGGAAAGACTTTAACTACCATTTATTTTTATTATTTCTTTTAAAAATAAGAATGTCTTTAGTCTATTGAAGCCCCATTCTGTCATCATTACATGCAAGCGAACTGTTTTAGGCAACATATAAGACTACCAGGCTAGGTTAAGTGTATTCGCATGACCAATATTTACCTGCATTATACATTTTGCGCATTTATTGCTCTTTTAATCGCAATATGTACTTTAATTCAAATCTTTGTTATCATTATTAATACTGAAACAATAGTGTTAATGATGTCACATTTTAATCAGATTTTTAGTAGTTATGAACACATTGTAAACATTTTGATTTCGTAAATGATGCAAAGCATTGCTATACTTACTGTTAACTCAGTACGAATAAAATTAAACACCGCTAGTCCTTTGTTATCATCTCATGAAATAATTAGCAGCATTACATTTATCTAGTCAACAGGTGTGAGTCGAATTTAATTCATATAATAAGTATTTCAGTACTCTTAATATATTTATATCTTCAGAAAACAATTGATTTTGGGTATTTCGTAATCATATGCTTTGCATAACAGCCATTAGCAATGATGCAACTATGTGGTCATCATGATATCCGGAGGCTCGGCTTACTCTTAATCAGCTTTAGAAGATATCAACACGAATATATAATTACGAATTATAACTAAGTCAGCGAATAATAGTTTCTCTCGTTATTTTTAGTTGGTATTGAAGTATGTATTCATTCATTCACGTTAAGTATAGCTCTTTCACCAGGCACGTTTTCATTTGAAGTATAATTAAATTTGAGTTTGGGCATATTTCCAAGCTACATAAATCGAAGTATCTGCATTGTTGTTTAAAAAAAGTGTCTCCCATTACTGTTTTTACATTTGATCCAGTGAGAGTGCAGAGTCGTTATTTGCAAGGAAGGGTCCAGAAAGATCTTTCGGTTTTACTGGAAGTAGTGCATTTATTTATCACTTAAGGGCAATTCCATGAAACTACGGACATCACAGTTTAAAAAAAAAAAAACTTCCTTGTATCAGTAATTTTTTTCTTTCATATGAGGTAAAAAAGACTGCATTTTCATAAAACTATGCGAAAAAAGTTATCAGAACATTTTTTATAAGTTTTATAGGCAAATTTTGACAACACTTCTCAGTGCCCATGTGTCGTTGCATTAACGATTCTAAAAGTTACTCTTTTTTTTTCACTTAGGAAATTAATTGCTATGTCTACAATCTTATTTTTTCTTGAAATGTGGTTTATCAAGGAAGAGATTATACCAACAAAGAAACTTTAAACTGTTATAATTGTCTTGTAGCAAATGTTTTTAAACTAGGGCTCATACTAATGTAACATCAGTCACAAAATTGTATAAAAGTTTGCATTGCTTAAACAAAAACAAACCAAAGTTTATAAAATGTCATATTCTCTTCATTTATGATGATATCTTTAGTATTAATCCCTTAAATATTTAGAAATAGTTGAATTTAATTATTTAAAACTTATTTAAAGTATGTAACATCAGTCACAGTAACATCAGTCACATTTCTGTTTTCGTTAATAAACCTCAAACAAATTGAACAAATAGCATTGACTGCTGCAGAAAAGCAAAAAAAGAGGCGATATAAATGAGGAAAAAAAGGGAAACATGAAAATCACAAAAAGTAACACAAAGTAGAAACTAAAAAGGGTGGATGATAAAAAAAGAATAAAATAATTTTTAAAAATGTAGCATAATTACCAAAGTTTGTTTAGAATAAAATTAAAAAGAGAAATTAGGTGAAGAAATAGAACAAGTATAGAACAAATTAAAAGTATTGAAGTCCCAGGTTAAAATTAGCAGCTGCATTGCCCCACTTTAAAATAATAAAACATTGGTAAAATATGTCATTGAAAACGCTCTTTGTTATATCTTCATAAAAGAAAACAGCTGCTGTAAAAAAAATTCTGGCATGAAATTTGATAAACAGATACTCCTAGTTCTTCATATATTACGTTTGAATAAAAGTGCTATATCATCGATACAGAAATATTTCTAAATGTCATAGCTTCATGCAAATTTCAGAGTCATGCAAATTTCACCATCCAACTTGCAATCATGTTATAAAGAGTCGAGTGATACTTTCGATGTATCACTCGACTCGATGTCGATTCGAGTGATACTTTTTTTTAAATTCGAAATCTATATTAGGTGTTTAGCAACGAGCCTTTTTTTACAGTAAAGGAGGGAATCACTTCCAGCAGAACATGTTCCAAAATTGTTGACTGCAAATGGAGAACGAATTCTTGAAGAATATGAGAAACAATTGTATCACGAAAAGTTAGATGCATTGAAACTGAAAACTGGGAGTATTTAGTAACTGTCAAGATTCAAGCAGTAAAACATTGGAAATAGCCTGTCAATGTGAATGAAATTTATTATTCACATGAGAAAGAGGTTAAAATATTTAGCACACTAGATGTAGTAAAGGCAAGCTGACTTTTTATTTTGTGAAATACATCAAAAATATAACTTTTAAAACTTTATAAATGAACTTTTCTAGTATTTTAAATACAATTTTACAATTTTAAATGCTAATTTTATTTTCAAGAAGAAATAATTCATAATTACAGCAATTTATTGTAAATGTAACATCAGTCACAAAATCTTTGTATCATCAGTCACGGGTTTTAAATAATCTTTATACTTTTAGTTTTTAAGTTATTTCAGTGAAACAAAGTGTTTTCATCAAGTCTAAACTCTCTATTTTAAGGGGAAGAAATCTGTTTAGGTTTTACGTTATTAGTTTGAAGATAATTTCAAATTATACATTAGTCACTTTTCTCAATGTCTCTTCTGCGTAACATCAGTCATGTTTCTTTATTCCCCGTAATTTCATACAAAATGTTTTCCCTCAAGTCTGAAAACAAGTATGAGGGCAGTGATGTACCATATCATGACATTTTAGATCAATTTCAGAAGAAACAAATTTAATTTCAAGACAGTGCTTAATTTATAAGTTAAAAATAGAGTCAAATTGTAACGTCAGTCACCGTGGACATACCCTTAAGCATACGAACTGACAAAGAAAAACTTCAGGACTATGGTTCTGTACGTGTAACTCATTTGAACTGCATAGTACAATCCTAAGGTTTATGCAAAATAATAGGGTCTGGTGGGGTAAAGTGTTCATAAAATCAAGGTTTTTCAACTGAAGTGGATAAAAAAGAAAAAAAAAATTCCTTAAACATTTCAACTTTTTTTGTTGTTATTTTACATTACATTAACGAAGAACTCGGTACATTGAATTTTAAAAAGAAAAATATTTATTTAAGTAGTCATATACCACTTTCTTTTACCTATGTCTTTATGATCACTTTACCCCATGGGGTGGGGGAAAGTGATCATAGCATGGGGTAAAGTGGTTATACTTAAAAAAAAATGCAAAACTAGTGTGAATAAACCATAATATTTATATATTTTGGTTGTTCATAACCATTACACTTATAAACAAGAGTATATGCTTGTATACACGAGTATATACGTGCATACACGATAATACAAGTTTATGCATGAGTATATGCATCTATGCATCAAATGCGTGTATGTACGTGTCTAGTTAAGTATATACGTGTATACCTGAGCATATAAGTGTGTACACGAGTCTTGACGAGCATATACATGTAATGTGGAAAGTGTTTGGTAGAGTACAAACGAGTATTTACACTTATAGACGTACTATACCTGTATAATCGAAGATCATATGCACGAATGTATATTTATCGAGAATAGACGTATGTACAGGAATATTTACGAGTATTCACGCGTGCGTGCGCGCGCGTACATATAAGTACATACGTACATACATGGGTATACACAAGTACGCATGAATATACGTTTATACATCTAATGCGTATTTGTACGTGTCTACTCAAGTACATACGCGTAAACAAGCGTAAATACATGTATGTACGTGTATAAGTACATATAGTTGTATATACGTAAATTTCGGTGTATACTCTAGTACATGTGCGTCATCAGATGCTTGTATGTAGGCGTCTACTCGTGTATGTATACACGAGTATATACGAGTATATACATGGATATATCAGATGCTTGTATGTATATGTCTAGTGTCTACTCGTGTATGTAGACACGATTATATGCACTTGTATGCACGTGTACAATCGAGTATACGAGTATATTGGTGTGTGTCCGAGCATTTACGTGTTACGTGCATATACGCGTATCAGGAGGTCCCCCCGCATGCTTGCTCCGCTCGACAACCCCATTCGCCGCCATGACAATTGATAATGTTAATGTTTTTTGATGATTTAATAACTTGCCCCTTATTTCTGGTTCCTTAAGGTTTAGAGGGTTGAGACAGGGCAAAATGGCTTCCTCTGGATGTCCTGCATCCAACAGGACTAGTATTGACCTGGTAGACATTGCCAGTTCGAAGGAGATTGTGTTACAGCCACACAGACAGAAGCGCACAGAAATTAATACAATAGTGTAGGGAGCTCCGTCCGTGCTCGCTTCGCTCCCCTGCCGCGTTCGTCTCGTGAAGACATGCGGTGACTGAAAGCTGACTGCGGGTGACGATTGGTAATTTTAAAGTTTCTTCCCCCAGATATCTGGCCCCTTAAGGTTTAGATGGGCGAGACAGAGCGCAATGTCTTAATCTGGACGTCCTGCATTCAGCGGTACCAGTATTGACGTGGTAGACATTGCCAATACGGATGAGATAGAGTTAGAGACACACAGACACACAAACAGCACGCAAAGAAAATAATGGTACAGTTAAGCAAGTATATACGTGTATAGACGAATATATGCCTATATAGACATATTCATGTAGACCCCCATGTTCGTATTTTAGTACAATTATGTAAATACATTTTGTATTGTATGTATGCCTGTAAATACCGGTATATATTCGTTTATATAAAGGTAAAAGCAAGTGTTTACACTCGTGTTTACAAGTATATACTCGTTAATACACGTATATACACGTACATACTCATGTACACATGTAGTTACATTTATGCTTCTCCATGCACGTATATACTTTTTTATACAAATATATAGTATACGTATATACAAGTATATACACGTATAGACGCGGTTATATACGTATTAACGTAAAGAAAACGTATTTATTCAGACATGAGCATCTAAATATTATTATACGTGTTTACGTATGTGCATACCGGTATATTTACATATATAGAAATATCACTCGTATATGTTCGTAAATTAATTTTTATTTCATATAATTTAACAATACGTAATAACTGAAGTGAATATTTAATTAATATCTGCCTTATACGTTAAGATTAAGTAACTGTAGAACAACGATTTACGTTAAGCCTAATTATATGACCACTTTACCCCATCTTACTTAAAATGCTCTAAAATATTATGTGAAATAAATACAGATAGCTGCTAATAAGTAAGTGCTCTTGAAACATCTAGGAAGCCTCCCGTGCCATCAATCTGTTCGAAATTCAAATAAACAAAATTTCCTAGAGAAGTTAAAACAGGTGTTCAGATTTTAAAATGTTTCCCATGCACAAAAAACTTTTTTTTTTTTTTTGCCTAATAAAATGTTGCCAGCTATGAAACTTTTAAATTAGAATGTAGTTCTTAACCCACTTAACCCTAAAATTAAAAAAATACAATCATGCTAACATTTATTTACAAGCTACAGCCATCTATTTGATGTATGACCACTTTACTCCATTGACCATTTTCCCCCACCAGACCCTATTGCATATTACAGTCCTAATATATGATTCAATATGATATTTTCATTTCATCGCTTAATATTTTAGTTTCTAAATTAGTTTAAAAAGTAATGTTTTGTCCAATCAACTAAAATATGGCTCCGCTTTCCTAAAACAATTTTTATCATAAAAATACCTTAAAAGCACCAAATGTTTAAAAAATATAAGGAAAAAACAAATCTCGTACTTTTGTATGAAGCAAAAAATTAAGTTTCTCATTTCTAACATTTTTTTTTTTGGGGGGGGGGTTCTCTTTTTGTATGTGTGTGTTTAGACAAAGAAAGTATTAGTTTGCTAGTTTTGTTTCTTTACTTGTTTATATTAACTGCATGTTTCAGTTTTTCCATATACATGATAATGCGTTTTAAACATAAGAGATGGGTGTGACTGATATCTGAAGGACAAGATTCAGATTGCATTTCTTCAGCGAAATATTTTATTTGAAATTACAGGCGAACTCGCTTACAACGAACCCTGATTTAACGACAACCCGGATTTAGCAAAGAAATCAGAAATACGTGGTTGGTACAATGTTAAGCCTATGGGAGCATAACCCTTTTATCGAGCAATTCCCGCTAAAAGCGAGCACTATTTCAGAGATTCGGAGAATTTCTGTTGACTTCCAGCTGAGCTTATCCTTTTTTGGTAAATTTCCTTTAACATTCCAAATTCAACCAAACTTAGCAGTAAATCATAAATCCCGAGAACAAACGATGTCAACAATTTTTGTGGATTAAAGATACATTTAAAAATTACATATGTGCGTATATGTGTATTCCTCAAAAACAATGACATATGAAAGAGACATTCAGGTAGTTTAAAGCAAAAAGTTCAACTTGTTTGTTTCTGAAAACAGAATAAGAGGAAGAAAAAGTGACTTTGATGATTTTTTGAGCAATCACGATTGCTTATTGCTTTCATTTGACTGTTTTTGATGTGCTATCGTTTTATTTTCCCGCCAGCACCCTCTGCAGCATCACCGTCGACCAGCTCCTCACGATGCTGCTCCTATAGCGAAAACTGTCTCCAGGTTGCGTCCATATGCTACACACACGCGCATACATACACAACTACACAGACACACACACACGCACACACAAATAAATACACACATAAATAAATCAAACACATACATACACACACAACTGCCCACACACTCATGCCTGCACACAGACAGAAACACACATGCCTACACACATACACATACCACCCTACACACATACCGCCCACACACACTTAAACACGCACGCCTACATACACACACCCACACCCGTGATTGCGAAAAATATAATTTGAATTCAAGATGTCAAAATTCAAATTAAATTTTATTTATTTATTTATTTATTTTTTGATTTTTTTCACGAACTCGCTTTTTACGAGCCCTCGGTTACAACGAGCTAACATCTCTGTCTATTTGCGCTCGTTATAATCAAGTTTGATTGTATTCTTATTGTGTATGAAAAGTCTAATAATCGTTAATTTAATCATTTATACCAATATAATGTTCCTTATTACCACTTCCGGCATATCTCGCAGCAGAACCTTCGTAAATCCAAGGCAAATTTCATTTTGGATAACGGTTGGAGGTAATATTTGTGTTAAGTTAAATTTAGAGCTACGATAGAAGTAGTGTATCTGCGATATACGCGCGCCCTTCGTGTTGGTATAGAGGCCGCGCTTGATCGAAGGTGATCACCAACTAACCAATGTCAGACACCAAACATAATACTTTACATAAACTGAGAGATAATATTTTTTAAAGGTTAAGGTTAAATCATGGTATAATTTTTAATGCAAATGCGTAGGGCTAAAAAATGTGTATCGTTAACAAAACATATGTAATCGTTCAGAGAAATAAGAATAAATATGAAATGTAAAATTTAAAACAAAGTAAATAAATGAATAAAAAAAAGTCAGTCCTTACTTATGTGAACAAAGAAAATTTTGTTATAAATAAATAAACTAAATTTAATTAATGTGTGAAAAACTATTTATTAACATCAAGTGTCATCCACTACATATTAAAAAAATGTTTGAAGTTAAGTAGATGAATAACACGAATTTTATTAACGATCCCATTCCTTTTTTCTAACTGAAAATGCTGTTTTAAAATCTTGAATCTCTTTGTTAAATAACATATCGTCACATACCTACTATGACGTTTAAGGTTTAAGTGCATAAATCAGAACATGAAAAAGCGTCGAGACTAAAAATGAAGTGTCATTAAGTGAGATTAAAAAAGCTTTTTCAAAATCTTATTATCATTTTTTTTAGATGCAACAGCAACAGCGCACACTTCTTAATGCCTCTAAAAACAAAGAGCAAAATGAAACGTTGGAGAGGATTGTTCACTTTCAAAAGCAATGAAACACGGTAAATAAAAAAAATGCATATCTGAAAGGGAAAATAATTGTAAAAGTATAAATAAAGTAAAATCACTAAAAACTCGTATTGCTTTTTGGGCATGACAATTATTTTTAGAAAAATGTGCGTTATGAAAGGTTTGCATTTTTCGTTCGTTGAAGAACTTAATGCCTTACTTCGCAAAGAATATTTCTTAAAATTTGTTTTCTTGACATTTTTTAAAGAATATATTTCAAAAGCATTCAAAAAAGTGATTACAAGACTTTCAAAGTAAAAAAAAAACATCTAATTTTAAATCATTACGTACGTGCAAAAATGTTATTGCATTTTATATTTGGTTACTTTTTTTCTGATTTTCAGCACGTACGGCAATAACAATCAGTTTTTGCAGATGTACAGAGAAGTGAAAAATTATGTACGTTTTTCTTTTTTCTATTGGCTTGCTACATTTAAAGATGAAACAATAACAGTAAATATTCAAACAAGAGGAAGAAACTATGGAAATTACATAGACGCATGTTTAGCCATAAGGCAGCGATATGCAGTCGATCTATTTTAAATGTTTGGAACACTAAGAACCCCTTGGGGAAAATGAAGGGGGGGGGGGGGGTTATGGTCTTCTCGCTGTGACAGCGGTAGAATCCAGCTCAAAACTTTTCACATTTCAACATTTTTCCTGGTTAGTATAAATCTTTTACAAATGTTGACATTCGTATTTCGACGAACTTTCTGCAAGACCTATTGAAAAAAAAAAAATCAGAGTTACTAAAAACAAGCATTATTGAAAAAAATAAATAAAAATCGTGAAACATCGCAATTTTTCAATTAATTACTTAATTACATAAATTGCTTTATGTTACAAGCTGCAAACTTTTGAAATAACCGATTATATTTTTTCTGAATATCAGCAATGATAAGACGGACTATATACGAATTAGTATGTCTGTATACGACAAAAGATTTTTTTTTGAGCGATCACGAATGCTTATTGTTCTCACTGGACTGTTTTGATGTGCTATCATTTTATTTTCCCGCCAGCACTCTTTGCAGCACCACCGACGACCGGCCGGCCGCCTCACGATGCTGCTCCTCTAGCGAAAACCGTCTCCACGTTGCGTCACTTACTTGCCTACACTTACACCTACACACACACACACACACCTACACACACACCTACACACACATACATCTACACACACATACACCTACACACTCATACACCTACACACAAAGACATACAGACACACAAACACATACAGACACACAAACACATACACACACCTACACATACACATAACTACGCACACATACCCTGCCACACAAACACGCATACAAACAACAATCTACACACACATGCCTACACACAAACACAAACCGCCCACAAACAAACAAGCATACACCCTCACACACACAAACACATACGCCTACATACACACACACTCGTAATTGCGAAAAACATAATTTGAATTCAAGATGACAAAGTTCAAATTATGTTCTTTTAAATTTATATACATACACATTGCTACCCAGAAAACATACTATCTAATGCATGTGTTTACTTTAGGATGATTCAGAAAAGATGGAATAATCTAGTACGGTTGTACCCCATGACTGTCGAAACAATTTGCATCAACGAATGCATTGTACAAATCGAATTACAAACGCACTGCATCATGCAGTATAATGAAACCGACGACATGAGTTGAAAACGCAAGAAAACGCTGATGAAACCTATACAATTTTAATATTTGGCGATGCTTGTTAAAATGCAGTTCGAGGTGTGCTGTAACTGATTTCTAACATTTTCCGAAAAATCTTGCTAATGGTGCGTCAGGGGCCGTGGTGGACTCGCCACTGATGCGTCCCGGGTATCAAGTCAACCAACCGAAGATCCTTATTTTTCCTTAATTCGTGTGCTATAACTGATTTCTAACATTTTCCAAAAAACCTTGCTAATGGTACGTCAGGGGCCGTGGTGGACACGCAACTGATGAGTCCCGGGTATAAAGTCAACCAACCGAAGATGCTTTTTTTCGTTAATGGTAACGGGGGTCATAAAGTTTTCAATCAAAATTAATAAACCCTTAAGTGCTGGATCTCGGGTTGCTTGGCCCTTGGTCAGAATAAAAAAAAAACAGATCTCTTTTTAGAGCACTATTCAAGCGGTTAAATTACTGTGATATGTAAATACTATTTAAAATCTAACAGTTTTTGCTTGTTATGATGTCTGTCAAATATCAACATATTATTTTACGAAAAATGTCTTTAAAATCTTGAGAATCTAATGATTTCCATCCGACGAATTTATCGCAGCAGTTTTGTGTTGGCAAATATTCTCTTTTGTAGCACATCTTGAAGTTCGTGACTTGGTAATTTAAAAACTGGTAGTTGAACACCATCTAATTGAGTGATACAATTGCGCAACTTTACGTAAACCCAGAGTAAAGATTTGCTTGAACTTCAAAGTCCTACATATATTGATAGTTCCAATTCGCAAGACATTTATATGGCGTAATGTTTTATACAGGTTAGTAATCTTATTTTTTCATTATTTTTAATTTGCATCTTAAAAGGATAGGTGCTTCGATCAAATGTCAGTAGACAATATTAATACTTTTATAAGAACAAAAATCCATATTAATGGAACTTACTATTGAAAAACTGACAAAAACAATGATAAAAATTCACAAATATAAAAAATAATAAAAAAAAAAAAATTGAATTTTGACATCTTGAATTCAAATTATTTGTTTTTCGCAATCACGAGTGTGTGTATGTAGACGTGTGTGTTTGTGTGGGGGGTATGTGTGTTTGTGTGTAGGGGGTATGTGTATGTGGTGTATGTGTGTGTAGGCATGTGTGTTTGTGTCTGTGTGCTGGCATAAGTGTGTGGGGTAGTTGTGTGTATGTGTATGTTTTTGTGTACGTGTATGTGTAGGTGTCTGTATCTATGCGTGTGTGTATGTGGTGGTGTGTGTGTATGTGTGTAGATGTAGGTGTGTATGTGTTTGTGTGTATGTATTTGTTTGTGCGTGTGTGTGTATGTGTAGTTGTGTATGTATGCGCGTGTGTCTTTAGGACATGGATGCAACCTGGAGACGGCTTTCGCTATAGGAGCAGAATCCTGAGGAGCCGGTCGTCGACGGTGATGGTGCGTAGGATGGCGGTGGGAAAATAGAATGACAGTACGCCAAAAACAGTCAAATGAAAGCAATAAGCAATCGTGATTGCTCAAAAAAAAAAAAAAAAAAACATTTCCTTTCGACAGCTGTAATTTTCAAACGAAATTTTAAACAAAAGTTCATCCAAGAATTTAACAGATTTTTTTTTTTTTGAAGTAATAAACTTTACATTATATTTCAAACAAAAAAGCAAATTGTATATATCTCTTTAAAAAATCACGTATACATTTTATTTCTTTATCATCAAAAGCACAAGCATCAGCAAGAGTAATGTATAAAGAGAAGGGAATATCAATATCAGCTATTCATTGAAAATTCGAGTTCTCTGCATAAGAAAACATTAGTGCAGGAACATTAAAAAAAAAAAAAAAAAGTAGAAAAAAGCACTTCGGGTGCTTTATCGTCGTTCCTTTGCTTTAACTTGACATCCACGTGCAGATGGTTGATGCATATTTCATGATAAATAAAATCCGTTTTAGTAATGCTCATACTGGTTTAGATGCTATAAATTTTCTACAATGTTACTGATCGTAAATCTGCTATAAAACTAGGTAATTGTTAAGAAAAGCCTTCAAATATCTGCATACTGCATATATATATATATATATATATATATTAGGGTGGTCCTTATTTATATGGGGAAAAAAATTTCGGAATTCAACAAGTGACGCCCCCTAGTTTTGTGACACTATAATAAAAAGTAACGTGTGCAAAATTTGAACTCGATCGGTCAATAATAACACGTGCCCCTAGGCCGTTGAACTTTAACACTTTTGATAATTTTCCCACAAATCTTCCGAGTTTTTACTTCAGACCCAGTACTTCGTTTCTCTTAGGTTTTCAAAATATTTTTACAGTGAGGTAGCACTAAAGTTAACCTTTTTAATTACTTTATATCATCTAAAGATTTTACTTTGAATAAGAATGAAATAATGCTTTAGAAACTTTCCTTAATCGTACGCTTTTCTCAATGTATCTCGATAGTGTGTATTTTTTCCCCGATAGTCTTGGACGGTTTGTAAAATAAATTGCTTTGTGACTCATATTTGGTAAATTAGTTGTGAATTTCTTCGATTAATTGTGCTCCTCTTTCAGTTGTATCATTCACAATTTACAGTATTTTAACAATCTTCCCTTTAAATAGCTTAAACATTTTGCCGTGAATCAGGATCAAGTAGGAAAAAATCTTTTAGTATTTGCAACTTATCAAACAATTTTATTGACTCGTAATTGATTCTATAAAGAGGAAGATCTTTACTAAGAAAGTGTTCCAAATCATCTACTGTTATCTGAAATTTGTTAAACAGTCATCAGACACGTCTTCCTTATCACAAGCATTTTTTGGACTAGTCTTTTCCAATCTTCAAAGTTAATTCCTTCATCCAATACGGACAAAGCTACTAGTTTATTCCCTAAATACCATAAGTGATTAATGAATTTTCCAGTCACTGCTTCTACTGCATGTTTGTCGTCATTTTGTACGCTGCTAGTGTTTCAGATATATTATTCAAAGGAGCCTCGATTGGGTTGCTGCGAAAAACCATACCTTCATACAGCATTTAATTGTAAAACAGCTTTGTAAAACAGCATTGAAGGGCTTTCTTTTCATGTAAGGTCAATTTAAACTGTTTCCTAAATATAAAAATTTTCAAACAAAAATTCCTTTTGCCACCCATGTGGCTCAGGGATAAGCTCCAAGTTGCCGAAAACATGTCCCTGTAGGAGGAAATTCACCAGGAAATATTATTACAAGTTATGAGAATTCTCTGTGATATTTCTTAATTCCGCTTTTTACGAACAATAATATGTCATCCACTTCGTCTTTTAGACACTACAGCTAGAACAGTTAGCAATAAAGATCTATCCTCTAAGATATCATATACAACTGAAGAAATATCTAAGGAATTCCGAGTAGCTGTTCAATCTTAGGACCTGAAGCTATCACAGTAATCCTGTCGGCGTTCTTTTTCCAGTTACATCTGGATGTACCTTTGTATCCCAGTGAATAACTACAAAATCTAAATTTAATTTCATGAAATTTAATTTTACCTCTCGAAGATTTTCTTTTGCTCTCTTAAGGAATGTACGATTGATCACTAGGTCATTTGGATTTAAATTTACTGCATCTCCATAGGCAGTAAATGAATGGACAACATCTTGATTCCTAATGACATTTGTCTAACAGTGATGATAGGCGAGCAGATATCACTAGTTGTCAAGCTTTTTTGCATTGAGGTAAACCAGCTATAGAAAACAAAAGTTCAACAGTTTAGGATAGATATCCATTTCGGTTTCTAAATCTTGTGAATCGCAATAATTTGATGATAATAAAAGACTATGTACTGAAATAGAAGAAAATTAATTTAAAGTATAAATTTCTACATTGTTCTGATCTGGATATTTTTTTTTAATTTATATTTTAGCTATGGAAAATAAAGTATAAAGAATAATCGAGGATTTTACGAAATTTATATTTTAAAAATTAAAAAGTATATAAGGATTTAGGTATGTTTATAACTAAAGAACAGCGAATTAAAATATAATTGCAATTACTTATATTTGTAGCATTGACACCGTACGACTCTATTTGCCACACCTATTACATACACAGGGAATTTCGTAAATCAACACCCCCAAAGCCTGGAGGAGGCAATTTGTTGCTGTCAAAGATCATTCATAAATGGTCTAGGCCTTCACTAATGGCCTATAGAATCCCTTGTGTCCATCTCGGTGGGAAGAATCGTTCCCCTGCTGCTTAGTTGGAACACGCGCAGAAGAGCAGTACGCTTGACCCAAGGCCATTGGTGTACATGTACCCTCTGTAACATGCTAAATTTTACAGAATGAAGGTGAGAGAATGGTCGGTCTGGAAATAGCAGCACCTATTGAAGTTCAAAATTACTTTAAATATAAAACGTTAGAATTATTTTTACATAAAAATGAGAAAATCCGCAATTTTTTCTTCAAAACTCAAAAAAGGGGGCCCTAGGGGCACGTGTTAATATTCATGGATTGTCTTAAAATTTTGCAGGGATCATTTATTTGTATAATGGAACAAATTGAGGGGGCGTCGCGTAAAATATCTGCAACTTCAAAAATAAGGACCACCCTAATATATATATATATATATATATATATATATTATATATATATATATATATATATATATATATATATATATATATATATATATATATATATATATATATATATATATATATATATATATGAATATCTATATATCTATATATATATATACATATGTATGTATATATAATATTTGTCGACTTAGAGATATTCAACTTTTGACGGTTTCACCCAAATATTGCAAGCTTGATATTGCTAATTCTTCTATGACAAATTACACATTATTAATTCTTAGAAAAATAAAACAGGATTTAAACCGATTTTTTTTTCCGTTCAAAAATGCATAATGTGAACTAGTATATTGTGGCCATTACGAAACTTTCTTCTTTATCTTTCTTATGATTCTGATCCCTCCTATGCCTGACGAGGAAGCAATACTAACAACAAAAACAAAATTGCTCACACCAAAACTTGACGATCATTTCAATTACCTATTTATCGCAAAAGCAAAGCAAAGAATGAAAATTGAAAATTATTTTAAAAGCCTTGTTTAGATAACTACAGTCATTTATTTGTTAACAAACGCAAGATGGCAAAAGTTAATAAGTTTAAAATCATTGAGATGTTTTGGTCATTTTCCAACAGTTAAAATCATGCGAAATACGCAGACAACAGTCTATTGCTATTTATCTTTCTTATTGTTCCATTTATAAAGCCTATTTTTATCCGCACAAAAAAAAAACAGCCCCCCATGGAGCGACTGGTGCCAAAATAATAATAAATAGTAATGAGCTAGAAGCATTACTTCCTGAGATATGGCACACACAATGGAAAAAAACAAAACAAAAAAACGTTCGATTGCGTCACCCCTTTTCAGCTATTAACGCCAAATAGAATCACCTTTTATACCCTCTAAGGGCTACTTGTGGATAAATTTTTCTTTGATTCTGTTCATTATTTCTTGAGATGCAGCAGTCACAATTGGCGACAAAAAAGTTCTATAGCTCAACCCCCGTTTGAGCTATTGACACCAAAGTTGAATCAGCACCTGTACCTGTTAGGGGCAACATATGGACCATATTTTGTTTGATTCTGCCAGTTACTTCCTGGGGAATAGCAGGCACGCGTAACTCAAGAAACGTCCCATTAAATTGCTCCACCCCCCTTGGAGTAATTCGCGCCAAAAACCAATGTGCACAAGTTCACATAGGGGCGTATATGTGCATCAAATTTCATGCGGTAGCTTTTGCTGTAGAGCGGCCACAAAAAACCGTCACACATATACAGACACCACACACACCAAAAATGGTCGAAATGGACTCAGCACACCTCAAAACGTTCGAATTCGTCAACATTCGAAATTTGAAAATTTGAACAAATCCAATACTTTCTTCTATACTTTAGATATAGAAGAAAGTAAAAAGATTAATGTGTTTGAGGGATGGCATTTTACATCCTTTGTCTGGGATAACAAGGCAAAAATTCGCATTACTCCTTATTTCCGTACTTCAGATTCAGGAGGACGTAAGGTACAGTATGATTATTTTACAGGAGAGTAAAGACTTTTTTTTTCTGGTGTATGCAAAAGATGGGACGTGCCTCTTTTAACCCTGGTAAAAGTTTAGAGGATTTCTTTTTAAGAATTACCTTCACATGATCCAATGCAGAATTGGGTCCTACAATACAATGAACTAATAACCGGAAAATCGCAATTTGTGGACTCACGTCAGTCTGGCTCTGAGGTACAGATTTTAGGATATGTGGATTTTGATGATTAATATTAGATGTAGATTTAGGTCAAGAGCTAACACAGAGTATCAAAGAATCATTACAAACTGATTAATTTTTCTTTTCTTTTCTTTTCTTTTATTGTTCAACACTGCAGTGCAAATATTTCACCTTTGCAATTTTAGAAACACCAGAAATAGTGTAGGATTATCAGATGGAGAAGATTAAAATCCGGTCATTCATTTCGAAACTTTAAAAATTTCACTTACATCCCTTTGCTTCTCACTGGTACATATGAACCACACAAACATTTTACAATCTTTTTAGTGATTTATAACACTCTTTAAACAGCTGTCCTCGTCTACCCTGCAAGACCTCTATTTTCGCGATCATTTTAACCAAGGGGCTAACTGTGCTTACTTCCAATAGCAAACATGGTCGAAATTCAGATGCAGAGTTAATATTGGAGACGTTCAAAGCGAAAAAAAAATATTTTAAAAGTAAAATTACCTAAGTGTTTATACGTTTTCCAAACATTGCAATAAAGGGAACCATAAGCCTAAAAAAACAATGTACAGTTTTTTTCTATACATTTCGGTAACTACAAAATGTATTTTATACTATTAGAAATGAAATAGATTACTTTTTGAAAAAAATATATATCTTTAAAAAGTGCCGATTTTTTTCTATTTTTTCTCAACTTGAGGGCTCTTGCGCGATTTTATTTTTTTTAAATAATTTTTCAATTATTTTACCCGTTATTAGGATGCCCATGCGCAGGTTTTCCGTGCTATTAGAAATTGATTAGGAAAAAAAGATTGTTTTTCGACCCACCCTAATGTGTATAGAATGTGATTTTTCAAATTGAGCATTTGCAGTGTGTTTTTATAGATTATAGCATAAAAATTTGCATTTATTTTCAAAAGCAAAGAAAAATACAAAGTGAATAAGACCTAATCTGCCAATTGAAAGGAGATGACAGAATAAAAATTTCGAAGAATAAGAATAAAAAACGAATTCCCTCCTCTAAAGCAATTTATGCAGCACGTAATTTGGATATCATGGTCGTAGCCAGAATATTTTTTCGGTGAGGGACATGATGGCTGGATGGAAAGGTGGTTCCAGACATGTAATCGAGGATGAAAATAGCGCTTAAAAGATTTTGTTTATTAAGTTGTTCGCAAAAATTAAACTAAAATGTAATTTAAAAAATGGTGTCAAATAATTATTTTAATTAGCTAATTAGTCCATTAATATTTAATAATTTATTTATATAACACCAGAATTATTTAACAGAAAGTAATGATTTTTTATGTAAGACTATCTGGTGACTATCCGACTCAACAAAATAAGAAGACTGTGTACACATGTGCGATCTATAATATATTATAGAATGTTTTATTACAAATGAAATAACTTTCGGGTGAATAAATTTAAATTGTCGCAACTAAAATGTAATCTACAATCGCCCACCTCAAAAAATAAATTAATATGCTTAAATGCTACAAATGCATTAACTAGTTGGTAATTTTTTTGCATCAAAATTTATAAAATCTTTTAGGCTTTACTTTATTGAAATCTACCAAAATCAAGCATTTAATCAAAAATATGATTGGATTAAAAATGAGAGGCTTGATCATGCATACCTGTTACGTCTCTTATTGAAGTTAAAAAAATATGATGCTTTAAAAATAGTTTATCTTTCCATCTTTTAAAAATGTTATTCATAATAAGAGACATTAACATTATGGGATCGATCAAAATGTACAAAAATGGACTTCTTTGAAAAAATTTGAAAAAGAAATATAAATAAGATTCAGATGTTTTTTATTTAGGTCCGATGTTTTTGATTTTTTAAAAAAAGGCTTAAAATAGCTGCTTTGATCCCCCACTTCTTTGATGCATCAGCTACAATACAGACGAGTGATTAAAAAACTTAAACTTTCAGGCTGAGTAAGAGAGTATTTCAATAGATAAAAATGGTCAACTGAGGATAAAAGACAGAATAAAACGTAGAGAAAAGAAACTTAAGCAAGAAAAGATTGTATACTGACTAATTAAACGGCACCGGCAGCATTATTGGAATTCAGAATCTAAAATGTATGTATCTAAGAATTTCGGAGGAGGATTTGTCCCAACGTTAACCACTCTGTCCTACGGCCTTGTTGGATAGTTATGAGTATCAATAAAAAAATTGATAGACAGTTATAGAAATTTGTTTTAGACACAGTGTTTGACTGATTCTGCAAATGTTCAATAAATAAATAAAAATAAAAACGTTTTTATATTACAAGTGTTAAAAAGAAAATTGGCTAAAACACTATTGATTAAACTGTATTATCTTTAATCAATCAAAATTTACCCTGAACGTTTTTGCTGCTTAGAAGTCAAATGTTACACCAAGTCACGGTTTTCATCGACTAACTTATTCAAAATCCCTTTTATTGATACTATGTTAATAACTCTCTACAAAAATAATAACATACAAAGAAAATATTAAATCAATTCCGGTAGCTCTTAAAATTTTATAAAACTTTTGTAGTATTTAAGGCATGAACAAGTATCCTATGTTTTATTTGGATGGACGAATTACAACACTGGTCGGAAAATGCTTGTTGATAAAGCATATGAGACTAAAGACATTCAAACAAAGGAATATGATTTCGAATATTTTTGTTTTTATAAAGTTATTTCTCACCATATAACCGAGTGCAACGCACCAAAAATATATGAGGCATTGCAAATACAAAACGGATTTTTCAAACTCGATCCTGTTTCTTGATAAAATGAAGAATACTTTAAAGAAGGAGACATTGCAAAATCGGTAAAAGCTGTAAATTATGCAACTGAAAGGAGTAAAAAAAATAAAAATAAACCAGTTGTTTACCAACGATGATCAAAATCAACAACAAAAAACATTTATAAACAGCTCTAGACTATTGGAAGGAAATTAAAAACACAAACAAGAAATATTAATAAAAGTCTATAATGATCCAGCAGGGGGCATGGTCTAACTCTATTACATTTGTACTTAAGTTAATGCTAAATAATTACTTTTTTCACTGTAAAATAACTCTTTTAAATCTTGTCTAAAATACACATACTGCATAAAGTAAAAGCTCCTGTCCTAGCGATACACATTAATTTTTTAACAACTAAGCTCCCCCCTACACCCCTTAAAATACCACCCTGATACATATAAAAAAGTATAGAGAGCGGCGTCACTACCGGAGGCGAAGGGGGAGGTCCGACCCGAGTGATACCCTTCTGGGGGGTGACACCCAAAATGTATTTAATATTTTATAAAAAATAAAAATAATTCAGGTTTGAAATATTTCTTCGAAAATAGAGCACAATTTTGCGTGGAAGATATGCGTTTATTGCAAATTTTGCATAAAATGCGTTCATAATTTATTTTTATCTTTTCGAACTAACTTTCGTTACACCACTAGAAAAAAAAAAAAAAAAAAAAAGAAAGAAAATTGTACGACAAATCTTATTTTTACATAAATGATTAAAGTTTTTTTTTTGGGGGGTGGGGGGTAACTACAAATTACTGCCTCGGTTGAAAATCGGATAGATATATATATAGAGATAGACAGATAGAGATAAAGACAGAGAGAGATAATGCTTCGCTGCAAATGCTATATGTAGCAAATACCGACTAAAGATACTAGCTACAATATAAGCCATTTAACGATCCCAAGGGACTCGATCCTCCCACGTTGCTTTACGTGTTTCATCTGTGAGTAACCACCTCGCACTGATTCTCACCCACTACTACGCGCACAAGGGTATCAATCGAAGATGCGCCATCGCTCGCTGCGCATATTTCATGTTCTCTCAAAAGTAAAACACCGGAGCGCTGGTTTCCAGAGCACAGAAGTGTGGCAATCAGTGAGGGGAGAATCACTCCCGTTTTACTCCTGGAAACAGGAAATCAGGCCACGTGGTATTCGTGTCTTGACTGCTTCTGATGGATTGGCAGCTTGGGTGGTTGTGGATTCGTTTTTACTGTTGCTTCTCGGTGGATATTATCTGTTGGCTGTGATTCCGTTTTGGATGTGTTGTCTATATTACGTGATGCGTCAAACTAAAACTAAGCTAAAAACATTTGCATACCCACTGTTACTTCAATAGACATTCTGACCTTGTTAAAAACTTAGTCATACTTGAAAACATTTTTTGGGAAACTGCTAACTGAGAAGTATATCATGAATTTAATGGAGCTATGTTTTTTTTTAGTTAAGGCATAATATTGAAAAAATACAACATTCTTTCCATAATGCCTTCCTCTAGTAAAAATTCTTTTTTCATCGTAGAAAAACGTTTTTAGTGTGAGTACATTTTCAAGGAATATTAACATACCACTGCCAATCGCGAAAGTCTTAAATTTGAAATAATTATATCTTGAAAGATTTTTCTATATTTGTTTTGTTTTTTGCATATTAAAAGAATGACACATAATCAAGATACACATAATATTTAACTCAAATATCAAAACTTTATAAGATAATGATCAACAGAAATACTTTATAATTAAACAAGAAATTGTGATAAACGTTTTGTGGAATTGGATATTTGGACACTAAGAAAAACAACGGATGTTAAAGATCTTCAGTCAGCTTGGAATGCACTTTTAGAAGCTTCATACTTTTATAACGAATTTTAACATCGGCTCCGAAACTTGCAAACATGTTTGTGATCATTTCTCTTATTATGGCAGTCATATCAAAAGGTAAGTTAATTATTACTTATGCAAAAAATACATTGTTTTATGTTTTTATTTTACAGAATCGCAGTTGGTTTTATAGTATTTCTTGTAATATGCAAAACTGTTGAGTTACGAAAAAATTGCATACTTTAAACATATAGTATCCGTCGCACTTAAATGTATGAATATGATAAAATCTACAAAAATCCCAGTAGATGGTTTCATTAAACTCATCGGATTTAAGTTTTTTTTTTTTCATTAAGAAAAGCATTTAACTTATTTTTATAAATATACGTATGATTATCTCTTATTAAAATAAGTTCATAGAATGCATAAACAACTATAAGGAAAAAAACAAGCAACTTATCCTGTAGTGCGCCCTTTTTAGTTAGTTCTGTATGAAAAGCTTATGAGTTGTGTGTGTGTGTGCAGAAAGTTACATTTGATTTAAACGGGGGGGGGGGGGGGGGAACGCAGAAAATCTTTTCGTGTTTTATTTGACAGTGCAAAGTACCAAAAATGAGAAATAAATAAATTTCTTTTTGCAACAATGTAACCCATAAGGGGAAAAAAAAAAAAAAAAAAAACGTAACTAATGCACAAATAATGCAAGAAGTTGCAGACACGTGCTTTGGGATTTCAAGGAGCATATTTTTCAATGCAGAAAAGTGAGATGTTGAGTGTCACATCCTTCATATTATTTTTCATTGTTGCTAGTGAAAATCCACTGCCATAAGTTAGTATTGTAATATGATAAAATCTACAAGAAATAATAGTTAAAATTGGTGAATATGTTTTGTACGTTATCGACAGCAACGTCAGATTTCTATTCAGAAAAAAAAGTTTATTACTTTTTAAATAGGCGTACCCCTTCCATCACTTGAAACCATCAATAGAATAGAAACAATTCATCTTGTTTTGGGTAATTTTTTAAGTCGTACGGTACGAAACGCTTCTGAGTGAAGATGTTATGCACAGCTGAGTGAAGATGAGTTGGGTTGATATCCGCATTTGACTAAAACGGATATAAAATACGGAAAAACTATTTCATGCTCCGTTTGGCCTAGCAAGAATAACTATATTGGTGTTTTTTTTTTTTTTTTTGTCTTAGTTTTATTCTTTTTTGCATGATAGAGTTGCTAGTATTCGAAACTCAACAGCAACGTCAGATTCCCATTCGAAAAAAAAAAGTTTATTACTTTTTAAATATGCGTACCCCTTCCATCACTTGAAACCATCAATATAATATAAACAATTCATCTTGTTTTGGGTCATTTTTAAGTGGTACGGTACGAAACGCTTCTGGGTGAAGATGTTATGCACAGCTGAGTGAAAATGAGTTGAGTTGATATCCGCATTTGACTAAAAAGGATATAAGATACGGGAAAACTATTTCATGGTCTGTTTGGCCTAGCAAGAATAACTATAATGGTGTTGTTTTGTCGTAGTTTTATTCTTTTGTGCATGATAAAGTTGCTAGTATTCGAAACTTGACAGCAAATTGTGTGGAGACTACATAAAATGTTCTCAAGTCTCTAAAACTTATAAGTCATGTTTTTTTAACTTTTGAAACGCGTAAAAAACTTTACTCGCATTAGATTGAGTGCATAAAGAGATGAAACGAGTCTATTTTTATGACTCATAAATGCCAATGAGGGAACTTTTTTTTTTTTTTTGAGAAACTTGATTTGAAGGTTAGTTATTAACTAGCTTCGCTATGCTTTCAAAGCCCGTTATGAGCAGTAAATTCCAATTTTTTTACTTTAGATGATTTGGGAACCTAAGTATAGTGATTAGTAACAGGAAATATTCAAGGTGTTGCAGCTCACATATGATAATGATATATACACTAAAAGAATTCCGAAACGTTACTGGGTATTTCCGTGTTACGTTTCGGGAATTTAATGATTTTTATCCAGTTCCTGGAAAAATCAAGTATCATTGTCAAAAAGTTTCTTGAATTGCTACAAAACGCACGAATGCAGACTTTTCACTGTTGTGAAAAATATTTTTAGCTCCCTGTTCAAAAATTAACTGAGCGCATTTATAAAGTGAGTCGTCTTCTGTTCAATTATGACCTGTCCATGCTAAATAAGTCACTAAAGGGAGCAAATAAGTATGGACTACGTAGGTTTGCAAGAATTACGGATGAGTAAAATTACCGTTTGGCAATGTTTGCAGTAATACTCTTTGAACTTCCTTGATAAATCGGGAAGATGCCAAGCTATTATACTGTACTTTCCTAAGTTTACTCTAATTTTCCAAAGACGCGTCTGTTTATTAACGGGACGATTTCTGAACTGTTCAGGAAGAATCCAGGATAATATCAGGAAGGTTGCTGAATTTTAGCGGAAAACGTTCCTGGACTTTGCAAGATGTGTTACTGACGGAAATTGGACACATCAGCTGCCCATTATTTTCCAGGAACGTTTCTGAATCGTTTTTACAGTGTACGTAGACAAGGGCGCCCATATTGGGGGGCAAGAGGGGGCTTAAGCCCCCCTTAAAAATGAGAACTTCCTTGCTTTTAATACTTTTTCCTTTGCAAAAATGTAAAAACATTTCTTTTACAGCGATTAATGAATAAATTGTTAAAAATGTCAAATTTTAATAACTCTAATCTGTACTGCAGTCGGTTTCTATGGGGGACATATCCTGGTAAACTATGGTGAAAATTTCTGAGCCCCCCCCCCCTTAAAATTTTGCATATGGGCGTCCATGTACGTAGAGACTGCTCATACAATAAAAACTAAAAACGGAATGTTCTCGCATATCGCTTTCATATTACCTGCTGCTAACATGTCGAAATATTGTTTTCATTATTAAGTGCCCTTCTGATGGTGTTTGTACTTGCATTCAGAAGTATGCAAAATATCTATTATTTGCATGCAATATGTCCTTAATTGTATGTCATTCTTTAACATTTGACCTTTTAAATACAGAAGTTAACGTACATCAGTTTAAACAAAATGAACAACACATGTTTGAGTATATTAGTCATGAAATCCATAATACTATACCTGAACGTGCCAGAAAGCTATTAAAATGGTTAAAAAAAAATATTGTTCACCATATTCAGAATGTCACGAATTACACTGCATGAGCATAAGAACATTAAAAAAAAAGTCTTATGCTTTAAACACGTACGGATATATTTAAATTGAAAAAATGGAATATAAATGGAACACACATTTTTATTAAGTACTTGCGCATTTTCGGCAAACATTTAAATTTTTGCAAAAGAGAATTATTGAGCAAATCGCACTTTAAAAATGCAAATCTTTGGAATGCCTTTTATTGTTTTCAGAATGTAGAACACTAAAACCTGTTTTATTCTCGTATTACTTTCAATAAAAATGTATATGTATGCCTCTTTATTATATTTATATGAATTTCTAAAACAAAAAAAAGGACCCATTTTTAGGGATAAGCCTTGGAGAAAAAAAAACAGGCTCGTTAAATCTGGGCACTTCTAAATCCAATTTCAAGTTTGGAATTAAAATAAATATTTTAAAATATTTGATCTACGAGTAACTGTATGGAGAAAAAGAAAAAAGGATGAACATTAAAATTACATGGAAGTCGCTGTTTGTTTTTTATCGTGCCAAACCCAATGCACTGAATATCATATATATCAGAGGCGGACAATTTTCCTTTTATAAATATCCATTTTATATGTGTTAACCATGAGTCTTGACCTTTTTCAAAAAGGTTTGTTAATGGGTGAGATAAATAATAGTTAAGAATATTTCTAAAAAAAAAAGAGGGTAACATTATATTTTTAAAATTACTTTTACAAAGTAACTGATGTATGTAAAGACATAATAGTAAAACTACTAAAAGAACAGTAACACACTAATTATTCGAACTTTGACTGTCCGAATCGCTGATAATCCGAGTCGATTTCGGAATTCAGAAGAACAAAGAGAAAACGTGCTTCGATTATTTGTAGACGTGCTTATAGTCAAGAAGCTTACTTTGACCGAAGTGTTGAGCAAGAGCAATGAATTTCAATTACAGTACGGCATAAACTTACATAGTACACATTTTACTAATTACATGTAATGTGTACTATGCACGCGTAAGTACTCAGAAGGAAAAGCGTTACTTTTCCATTTCAGTAATTAAACTTTTTTTTTCTTAAAAAAAATGGTTTACACATTTAATAGAATGTGCCTATTTTTGAAAACATTCAACTATCCGAATGAATTGGTTCGGATAGTTGGAATAGTACTGTAAACAAAGAGTAAGAGACGCTGAACAAATAATTTAAGCAAATCGTCTAGGAATGATTGCTTGATAGTGACTTCAATAGTGATCGACTTCATGGCTACCCTGGATCTACGTCAGGAGTTGGAGGGGGGAGCGTAGAGTAGCTCAAAGGGAAGCGAAAAATTACAATAACTGTAAAATAATAATTATAAATTTCCAGCAAATATTTTTGACATTATTGCATTTTACTTCCTTTTACAAAAAAGGAAGTATTGTATTCGCGAAAAAATGTTCACCCAAAAATCGACCTCAATTTCCATTTTGCTCAAAACCAAATGAATGTTGAGTTTTTTTTTCAACCCGACCACACGTGGATATGTGCCTCGAAACGTACAGACACCCAAAAATATCCATTTTGACGATCCCCGAGTTAATTACAACGAGTTTTCTCGTGACGTCTGTATGTACGTATGTATGTGTGTATGTATGTCGCATAACTTAAGAACGGAATGTCCTAGAAAGTTGAAATTTGGTACGTGGACTCCTAGTGGGGTCCAGTTGTGCACCTTCCTTTTTGGTTGCATTCGTAGGCTCTAAAAGGGGTTTTTTGCCCCTTTTTGGGGGGAAATCATTGTTAATTTCGATGTAAACTCAAGTGGTGTTATAATTTGGTGGACACTTGGCGATATATCGCCAGTCTTTTTGGTCGCCAAATTTTGTCGCCAACATGGCGAAAAATTTGGCGTTTTTTTTTATTTTTAAATTTGGTTTCAGTTTGGCCACTGTTGGTGATATTTAGAGAGTAAACTATTGAATCATATTAAAACTGCCAATAATAAGAAAATGACATTAAATTGGAGTAAAAGGTAGTCATTTGATGCACACATCAGCTCGTTTTTTGGTTGTTGTTGAGTTTTTCGTGCAGTTGTTATCCATATCTCTCGGTGAATCTGGATTTTAAGCATTTTCATATATTGAGTAAAAATAGCGAGTAAGAAGAATATACATTGAAAGTAATTTGCCGTGTACATTGTCAATTGTGTAAGATAATATTGAGGAGGATCTTTTTAAGGACACACAACAGCAGTGGTTTTAAAATAGACTGACATTATGCATCAAACTCAACTATCTTTTGTAACCTAAAATTTATTTATACTCAGCATTAAATTTCATATGCTCTTATATCAGTACTTTCAAAAAACAAGAAGGGTAGTAATATAAGGTTTTGCAAACGAAATTATCAACATTTTTATTTAATACTAGTGGTACCCGCACGGCTTTGCCAGCAGTAGAAAAATTAAAAGGTAATTTGGTTCGCCTGTATATTTACAAATAATGGATGATGAATTTCTCGCCAATTGGCTATGTTCATTCACTCTCCCATTCCACGTCATGATAATTTCGTAATTTACTCGTCCATCTTATGACAATTTTTCTCCGGAAAATGTTCTTAAAATTGAAATAGAAAAAGAACAAAATTGAATTTTCGAAAAATCGCTTCGAGGTGCACACCCCCCTGCTACAAACTAACTTTGTGCCAAATTTCATGAAAATGGGCCGAACGGTCTAGGCGCTATGTGCGTCACAGAGATCCAGACGTCCAGACATCTAGACATCCAGACATCCTGACAGAGAGACTTTGAGCTTTATTATTACTAAAGAAGCGTTTTTAGCTATCAAAAAAAAAAAAAAAAAAAAAAGATTCAGCTTCAATTTCAATTGTACAACTTGTATCGACTACACAAGGTAGGGAAGGGGGCGTGAGTTTACATATATGTCAAAAAAGTTCCGCAAATCCCGAAAAGCAGAGAAATTCTGATCTATGTAAATTTTCAATGTTTCGAACAGCAGTTAAAACTTTTAAAACAGATGTTTAACAAAAGCACGTGTCGACACTTTAAGTGCATTATATTTTGCTCAGCCTATATTTTTCATCACCTATTGCCTTTTGTTTTTTTTGTTTCTATACTTCTAAAGTATCTACGGTGTTGTTCACACGACAAACTTGACGCAGGACCTTCACACGACGTGATCATCGTTAAAATTTTCAAAGATAGAGACGACATTCCGATTTAGGTTATTTAAACTCCTCATATATAAAAAAGCGCATTTATCGATCAAGTAATGCTGAAGTCACCAACAATGAAGACGCGTCACAGCATGATAATTTGATAATATTTGTTGGTAATGTTAGACAGGCAGTGAACTGCTTTATTTTGACAAGGCTAAATTAGATCAGAAAAAGTGGTCATTAAATAACTCTATTTACTAGAGTTTAGGGTTAATCCACAGGAGTTAGAGTAAAAATTTCAACTATCAAAATATCACCAAACAGGCAATTGTTTCGTTCAAATGTAGGAGAGTAGAAGCAACTTTCACCCGTCATACCTTGACGGGCAATTTTCTAGTTAATGTTATTTGCCTATATATATATATATATATATATATATATATATATATATATACAGTCGGACCTCTATATATCGAAGTAGCAAATTGCCGGAAAAAAATTCGATGTATAGAAATTTCGGTATATGGAAATTATCTTATTTTATAATAAAATCTCCTAAAACATTAAAATTAAAGCTAATTTTTGTGTACGAAACTTTATTTCTAATTTATACGAGCATCGGATTAAATGAAAATTAATAATTAAAAAATTAACAAAAATTACGCATTTTTGCGTTTCATACATCTTTATTTTTCGGCAATTCAACTTGATCCGCAACATAAGGGGATTTTCGTTTTGACAATGTAATCGAGAGAAAAGTAAAAAATCATTCTACCTAACTTGAATGATTTTTACTAAAAATAAAAAGACTAGGAATGATAATCAACAGAGAAAAGGGATAACTTGAAGCTGATTTTACTGTATTACTGGTTGCAACTAAGATTTGAAATAAACTTAAGGGAATTTGTGAGCTCCCGAACGGAACAACGACCCATCTACACACCCCTCAACCCCAGATTCCTTATGAGTTTCGTAGCAACCTTTGGTGAACATAATTTTCTCCCGCAACCTTCAGTTTTCATGAGACAAACAGTTAAAAGTGGAAAAAAAAATACGAATGTCTCGAAAAAGATTTCGATATATAGAGATTTTTTCGATATATAGAAACAATTTTTCGATATAATGAACATAGAAATTTGCTGGGTTTTCGATAAATAGAAAATTTCGATATATGGAGGTTCGACTGTATATAGACTGTCCATAAAAGAAGTTTGAAGTTCAAAAACATTATATTGAGTTAATGGTATGAGTTGGTTCAGGCCAACTGATTGTGAAGAAACCAACCTTGATACGAACCAGTGTCAATTTTTTTTTTAAAAACTTTTAGACGAAATGAATCATTACATAGGTACACGATTAAGCAACAATATACTGAAAGCTCAAGGCTCATTTTTAACTCGGGTGGCAAATACTCATGATATTAATAAGAATTCATTTAAATTTAGACATATGCCGCGTCACAAACGGGTCACACGTTAAAATCTATAAAATATGTAAAATCTCGATAAATCTTTACCTTTAAGTAATTGCGATACATATTTTTTTGTGCACCAACGTCTATTAATTTCAGATTATGGTAATTTCTAAATATGCTTCATAATTTTACATAACACTCAAAACACTAATGCGATTAACACCATAAAAATTGTAAAGTCTTAGATAAATTTGAAGTCGAACTGTTTCACGAATGTTTTAATTATATGTACTGATTAGCGATAGCTTAAAAAAATCTCTGTGCTGAACTTTACTATCTATGCTTAAAAAATAATAAACTCAAAAAAAAAAAAAAAAAAAAAAAAAAAAAAAAAAACAGGTCACATATTCAAAGAACAAATGATGATATATTCCGTTGAAAAGATTTTTACGCAATAGGTTTTGCTGCAATAAGACTGAAAAAAAAATCTTTTTACGAAGTCTTAACATTCTCTGTTTGTATTTTGCTTAAAATTTCCAAAATTCTTTTTTAGCTTGAGTTAATGATTTTTAGGACTTTAAACTATCTGTAACAAAATGTATTGCAAGTTGCTTCTATTCATTACTTCTATTTTGTCCATGTAATCAGAATGTGATATACATGTTTTCATTAAAATGTAAAAATACAAAAAATATATGTATATCCTTTTAAAGGGTGGATCAAATATTCAACGCAGCGATTGTACAATTTTCATTCATTTTTTTTTGCCTCATTGCGTTCTTTTCAGTAGTTTCAGTCACCTTAGAAGTGTATTCAAGTTTTGTGCAGATGGAGTTGATACACAATCTTTAAAAGCATTCAGAATGTACAAAAATGTAAAGTATAACAAAACCATAATCAACTGCATTTCTGATTTCTTAAAAAAATATTTCTTTGAAAATCTACAATGCTAATTGAAAATATTACTGATGTCTAACATTAACTAACATAATGCATTAAAAATGCAATATACAATAAATTTAAGGCTAAACTAAAATACATGAGTACTGTCTGACCATGGATTGTATGGAAAGACAAACATCCGTTTTACAGCCGGAAATGGACGAATCTATTATTTTTTTACCGATGTCAGCTTTTGCAGAAGCAGAGTCTCATTCAAATGAGAGGAATACGCGCATCGAATTTTTACTTTTCCCCCTCATTCAGATAGATTCGTCTTATCTGGACGTTTGAAAATTCCATGCGATCCGTGGTTGGACAGTATGTACTCGTACTGATTTGGTCGCATTTTTTCAACCTCATACATTATTTTTTGCGCGTATATATATAAGTACGTTCCGTTCGCTTACATCATTAAAGCTTAATATCATTAAATTAATAAAGTGAAACTTTATGACTTTAACCAAGGTCATAATATAATTAATACTGAAAATGTGACGGTATGTTTTACCAAAAATGACGCATCCGACTAAATTAACCCATAATAATCAGCAAATCAGCACTGTTTGGTAATATTTTTACATCATATGCCCCAGTTTGAAGAACATTTATCAGTTTAATTTTAGATTATTAATACGATAGCTAAACTATTACTTCTCTGGAATTAAGTTCAATAAGCTTATATGTTTCACTCACTATTGTGCGTTTGTGCAAATATGTTTTTCAATTCCACATATAGTGCATTTAAATACAGCTTTGAGAGTGCTGATTTTATGAAAGAAAATAGTACATCATTGACTAAAATGTCGGAATAAATGTATTATTAAACATTAAATACTTCCGTATTTTGAGTAAGTCCCACTGAGTTCTCTAAGAAACTTGTAATCAAAAAAAAAAATGACATTTTGAAATTAAATTATGTTTTTCGCAATCCCAATCACGAGTGTGTCTGTGTATGTTTGCGTGTGTGTAGGTGTGTGTATGTATGCGTGTATGTATGCGTGTGTGTAGGTGTGTGTATGTATGCGTGTGTGTATGTATGCGTGTGTGTAGGTGTGTGTATGTATGCGTGTGTGTAGGTGTGTGTATGTATGCGTGTGTGTAGGTGCGTTTATGTATGCGTGTGTGTAGGTGTGTGTACGTATGCGTGTAAGATATGGACGCAAACTGGAGACGGTTTCCGCTAGAGGAGCAGCATCGGGAGTGGATGGTGGTGCTGCAGAGGGAGGAGGGGGAAAATAAAATCAAAGGACGCCAAAAATAGTCAAATGAGAACAATAAGCGATGTGAATGCTCAAAAAAAAAAAAAAAAAAACAGTAACGGAGCAAGGATAGACTCAGTCAAATCTTCAATACCGAGAAAACCATGTATATTAATTTTGGGCTTTGGATTGATTGTCAGATACGTATTGATTAAAAAAAAAAAAGTTTCAGTTTAGATTGTTATGTAACCTACATATTTCAGTTATTTATTAACGTGCGATGATAATGAATTATATTCAACAACTCAAACTTCGTGGTTAAATTTGAAATTACTTTCCCTAGATTAACGTATAATTGAATTATCTACAATCTGCTAAACTTTTACCGGATGCCAGCTGTGTGCAAACCAATGGAAACAAATTGAATATTGTCAAAGACTTGTATAATAAGTTGTAATAAGTGTATCTCAGTACATTATATTACTATACACTAAAAAAAATATAAAATATCAGTAGAATTTTAAAAATTAGGCAAACGTTCCAGTTTTGATAATTTTTGATGCATCATATATTATATTATTACCAATGATACTATCGTCTTCTTAATGTCAAGTAAAAAAAAAATGTGCAATACATTTCGTGTATATGAAAAAAACCCAAACCTTGTAGAATACAAGGCTAGTTATCTGGCTTCAATTTTTTTAGCTTTTCAGAGATTTTCCCCCCTGTGTCATTAAAAAATAATCTTACAAAAACCAATACGACTAATCCAGAAAAAGAAATCCTTTTTTTTTCCCAAAGTTTCAAAATAAGATTTCTTTTAGACATGCTTTACTTCACCAACGCAACAGATTAAACTTTTTGAGGAAGATAACTAATGCCATCTTACATAAAAGAGAAACGTTGACGCGACATTCTTTACACAGTTCCTCAGAATTCCCCTGCGAGGAACTTCTTTAATTTCCAATAACTTACAGCCGATGCTGCCCCCTATAATCAATAGCTTGTTCCAGTCTGCTCTATTTACTCCAGATAAAAAGATGCTCTGCAGCTGTACTTCGTTAGTGGAATTATCTCAATTCTTTGGTTATAAATAGTTAGTATAGTATAGACTTTTGTATGCATCTGTTTCTTCGGGAAATATACATTAACCCCTTCAGTCGGAATTATGAAATATTGGACCAAAAATGTTGATAATTGGTACACAGTGTACTATGGTAAAGTGTATCTTATAGAAAAAATTTTGAATTTGTAGGAGAAAAATTAAAAGAGTTATGGCACGTCCAATATTATAAACTTATATATTTGAAATCAATATTTCATGTACAAAAACGATAAAATACCAAACAAACTTCATTAGAAAATGTTCTACAAATAATTATAAAACATAATATAAGCGTTTGAAACGATTAATTAAAGATTATATATTTTTAAAAAATCAGGAAAACCTCGCTTTTCAGATGAATATCCATGGTTGGAAAATTGAGCCACTCTCTATCTCTCAATCCTTACATGTCAGTGTTGTCAATCCTAAAACGAAAAATTATTTCACAGATTATAATAAGCATAATGTAAAGAGTCAACTACAAAAAAAATCAACTAATTAAATCAATTATTAAATGATTAGCAGGTGTTTAAAGTGGTTGTCCGGTATACCGGACACCAGGTCTGAAGGGGTTAGTGAAATACTATGAAATCGCCCTTCAAGGTATGACGGGTGAAATATGCTTTTGCATTTGAACGAAGCAGTTGCCTGTTTGGCGATTATTTGATAGTTGAAATTTTATTCCTAACTAGTGAATTAATGCTAAACTTCAGTAGATCACGCTGATTGTTGACCACTTTTTCGTTTCTTCAATCCCATGAAATGACAGTCTTACCAGTAAAACAGTTAAGTTACCGGATCCAGTTCAGCCTTGTCAAAATAAATAATTTCCCTTCATGTCAAACATTACCAACAAATATTATCAAATTATCATACTGTGGCACGATTTTCATTGTTGGTGACGTCAACGTCACTCGATCAGTGAATTCGCTATTATATACAATAAAACCTCAATAAGTAGTCAACCATTTAAGTGGTCACTCCGCTTAAGTCGTCGTTTTCCTTTGGTCCCGACAAGGTTTCATTCACAGTAATGTAAAATAATCCTTTTTTACTGGTCACCAAATTTAATTTTACCCTGGTTAACTAGTCACTCAAAAAATGTTTTCTAAAATTCCCTTATCTCAACGGATCTTAGAAAATAGTGTTAGACTTAGTTTAATTGCTGTGTGATAGTCATTTTTCCTTGAAATCTCGCTCCTCACTTCTGGTCATTCAAAGCATACTTCTTGCTGCGACTCTGTCTAGTACCAAGCATATGAATCAAACTCCATCCAGCAAGGCAGACAAAATTCAATATCTGGAGAACGTTTGTCAGTATTTAACATTCGTTCAAGGTACAACAGACGCAGAATTTAAAGCTTGAAGTGTGTTAGAAGACAAGAGTTATTTTCAGTAAGCAACAACTTCATTAATCAACATTGATGGATTGTTTTAATGTACAGTAGGTACATTAAAATTATTAAATAATGTATATGTAAAAGAAAATAAAACTAGGTAACTATTATGAGTGTTTTTTCCTTTTTTAAAGTTTCCACTAATTTATAGACATAGATTACACAAGCTTTTGGTTTTTCTCACTGAATTCTACAGCTTTTCATGAAAGTATTTGTAAGACATTTTTTTTCTTCCTTAATTTCCCACTCCACATATGTAGTCACTCCGAATAAATGGTAAAAATTTTTTGGTCCCTCGAGTGACGACTTAACGAGGATTTACTGTATATATATATATATATATATATGAGTGTATGTGGGTTGAATAGGCTTGAACAGTGATTCCCACTTATGCGCAATTTCATTTTCAAAAGTTTTTAACATCGTTAAAATCTGTAGCACTTATCAAATGACACAAAAGACACATTTTTATTTATATTGGTTTCTGAAGTGAAATCTTATTTAGGCGCGTTGAGCATTTCTGAGGTGAGGAAAAACCATTCATTTCGCGACACCGTCACCGACGTTTGGAATACATCGCATGCGCGGCTTCTCTCAGTTCCTTTACTACGTTGCTTTCGTGGGGAACTGCGAACCTCAGTAGCGTTATCAGCAGCACGCAAGTCTCATAATCCGATTCCTCAGTAAGTGGGCTCAAGAAGCGTGAGTTCGATCATCACCGGAGTTAGTGCAATTCTTCTCCAAAAGGAAAAAATTTTAAGCCTCTCTGATATTCGTGAAGTGTAAGCTTCTTTAGATGCTTTGGGCATTTTTTTTAAATGGGAAAAACAATATGTTTCTGATAACGGTGATTTATGTGTTTGTCACTGCCACTCTGCAAATTGACAGCTAATTGTAATGGTTGTTGTTTATATTTAACCGACAAATCTATAAAAAAATTTTGAAAAAAAAAATAGAACCGACTTCAAAATTGCTCTAAAAAGTGAAAAATAATTTTATTCTTTAAACACCATCGATAATGCTTTTAAACATAATTTTTGAAGTTGGCGCAGAAACAAAACGTAAAATCCAGTGTAACCATGCTTCGTTCATATTTTTTTTCAGAAAAGCATCCAAAGTTACGAACGAAACATTTATATCGCTATTCAAATATGCCGTCATCAATGCATAATGTATGTGATAGTGAAGAAACTGGTCCTGGTTAAATTTATAGTTGTATTTGAGTTATGGCTGTGAATGATTTTATCTATCGTTTTTGCGCTAACTTCAAAAATTATGTTTAAAAGCATTATCGATGGTGTTTAAAGAATAAAATTATTTTTCACTTTTTAGAGCAATTTTGAAGTCGGTTCTATTTTTTTTTTTCAAAATTTTTTTATTTCATTCTTTTTAGTGTAAATGTACGTGTTTCAGAAATAATAAGAAGTTACCATCACGAAACTTCAAATTTTTTTTCTTAAAAATGCTCCATACTAAAAAAAAAACTATTGACACGCGTTAAACTTTAAGCGATTGGCACTAAAAACTTATCTTTGTTCCTCTCTGGAAATCATGCGTAGTTAATTTAATTATAACCATTTAAGTATTACGTTTTTCCTAACTAATTTACATTCCACAGCATCTAAGTTGCTCATGATGCAATCCTGTATTTTCTTACTTAGTCCCGGTCATCTGTTATCGGCATAGATGATAATGATAAAAATACTACAGAGTAGTTGAGTCAAACCTAATGGTAGCATTGTGAAGGCTAAGCAGATCCTAATCACTGCATCACCTCGCTTCCAGGTTAGGTTTACCCCTACTATGGAGCAATAGCACTGAAGAAAGGAAGATTTTGATAATTCACATAGGGTTACTATAAATCAGCAGGGTTACTAAAATAAAATTATTTACGCCAAAAATGAGACGACAGCACCAGATTCCCCATTATCGAAATATCCCTTGAAGAAATTTGATGCTTGCTTCAGAGAAGCCTTCATTCAAAATTATCATTGCAATTACTATTAATGTTACTGTTATATGGCACCAAACTTTTACAACAATGAGTTTCCTATTGTCGCGTAGATGAAGATAGCGAAGACAATGTGAAAGCCAAATGAAGCGAATACTCGTTAGTCTCAACTCGAGTTCTTTATTCAGAACCACGAATGAACGTTACATCTCCTTATATACAACTTGAGAAAGTGCTGGAACTTTCCAGACTTGGAAAGATACAGAAATTAATAGAAAATTCGAGAAAATACGGGAAACAGTAGAAACGAAATTTTAGTAAAATTCACTTTTTCCTAGTCGGGATTTGAACTCGGGTCGCTCGTGTGAGAGCGAGAATTCTACCACTGAGCCACCGTTATCCACGGATGAAAAGTGCGAACTTCGATACAAAATCATTTAATAGGGTAATTGCATAAAATTTACTGTTTTTTGCCCATAACTTTTTTTCTAAAGAACAAATATGGTCAAACAAAGTAATGGGACCTAAGTTGAGCCATCCCCAATCCATTAAAAAAAGAATCATCAAAATCGGTTCACTAGGTGAGACGCTATGAGTGGACAAACAAAAAAAAAACATACATACGGTATGAATTGATAACCGCCTCCTTTTTGAAGTCGGTTAATAAGCGTAATACAAGTTTTTCTTTTGAAAATTTATTTATTTATTCCAAAAAGGATTCTGCATTACCTCAAAATAAAATTAGGAAGAGTTTTGTTGACTTGCCAGTTATTTAGAGAATGATTAGATGATAAAAATCTACCATTAATTGAATTTTTGAATAGATAATTTAACGGTGACCACACACACACACACACACACACACAATGATCGCAATCTTAGCACAACGACTTTATAAGATATTTTAAAAAATTCGAATCAAAATTGTTTTTTTTTTATCTTAGTTACCATAAATCTATAGTATAAGTTTTGGAATATAATAATACAAATAAAACTGATCAAGGTTTTAAAAAAAAATCAGGATTTTTTTTTTTGAAAAAAAAAGTAAAAAAAATGGAGTTTTTTTTAATTAATTACCCGAAATGCTTTAATAAGATTTTTTAAATATTTTAAAATGCTTTAAAAACTTTCGTAATTGATTAATTCATACTTCTAGATATAAGTAAACTTAAATTCGATGTTTTAAAATTTTATAAACAATTAAATTTCAAATAACGCGTCACCAAAACGTTTTTGCATCGCCATTCAAAACCAGTTTAATACATCTGCATATGATCAAATAATATTTAAAATAGTATGCATGGCTGCACATAAAAATGCATAAAAACAGAGCAAGCAAATCGGCATTTGGCTTTTGCCAAATGTCTTTTCATCCGTAAATTCACTTTTTTTTCGAAATGAACCCTGTCGTTCGAATGAACTAGGGTAACACCCCCAGTAATTAGGTCACCAGTGTTTGGCACTTTTAACAAAAATGACCAAAAATAAGATTCGTATCCAATCTTTTAAAAGTAAAAGGCTATATAACAACTGATTGTACATTTACTTTAAAGATTATAACTTCAATTCACGTTTCTAAATGGTAGCAGTGCAAAGGAAAGATAAACAATTGTGACTTGTGTCAAATCAGTCATTTTTGTTGCAAAAGCTTCTTCTATGGCTTAAGGGAAGAATGCGCATCAATCCATTAAAATATGACTTAAAATATATTTTAAATTTTGGTTGTCAAAACTTTTTTTTAGTTGAAAGATGTTACTTTGAGTGGGTAGAAGTATATTTTTGTCACTTTTTGGATTTTTGAAGTAATGATGGATGCCATTCATTAGTGCTTCAGTTTTGCTAGTCCCCAGTAATTGGCACATGTGCCTATAGTCACTAATGTGTTGTGCAATATGTCACTAATGTGTTGCGTAATATGTCATTAGTTTGATTTCGGATTCTTTTTCAGCAAGAATACTATATGGGTTCTGCTATTGATTTGAATCTTACAGAATATACTGTTCAATTTTTAAGAGATACAATAAAAAACAAATATGTTTGGCCATCAGTCAGATATTGTGACTGTAGAGAATCGTTCCATTTTTATGGTTCTTTAGAATCATTGGGTTAATGTTATTTTTTCTGTGGACACAGCTATAATTCGTAAAATCAAAACTGCATACCGACTAATGAAACAGCAATAATATCGATATTTTTTTCTTTGTTACACGCCAAATTTATTTTATTCTCTTAAATACATTTTAAACGTCAAGATGTGTGATTTAACATTAGTTTATGTACAATTACCTACTTTAAATTAGCATTAATTATGTTTCTTTTGATTATAAAAATTTGTATGTAATCTAAAAGTGAAAAATAAAGTGATTTTCCAATTCTATTAACATGTGCCAGTTACTGGAACACAAGGTGTCATATACTGGGGTATCAGGTGCCAATCACAAGTGATTTTGGTAACTTTTTATACATATATTTTTCATAAAAAAAAATCAATTCAAATATTTTTGCTTTTGGTGAACTAAATAGATGCACAGATGTAAATATTTTTGCATCAAAGAATGCACAAGTGAATATTTTTTTCTAAGGAATGAAAACATAGGTAAGTTTAAGGACTAACTCTTAAAGTGCCCTTGGTCGTTACCCTATTTGGCCTGCCTCAAAATTCAAATTTCCCTGCATGGTGATCAAGTTCACGACATGTCGGCTAAAGAGGGGTAATAGAGTAAATTGATTACGTGAAAATATCAGTATTTGACGTTACTTTTTTTAATATATAGAAATACCTGAGCAAAATTGCTTCTAAATTCGAGCATACAAACCATAAATACTGAAAAAAAAAGATGAATGAAAATGTCTATATGCGCACTACATTTATATTAAAATAAAAGTTCATACCGTTTTTTTTTATTTTTTTTTTAATTTTATTTTTTTATTTTCCTAATAAGGATAACTAACGAGAAAATAGGTTTTGACTTTAAAAAACTTTCTCCTCAAATAAATTGTAAAACCAAAAATCTTTAGAATTAAAAAAAAAAAAAACATTTTTTTATTTTAAAGACCATTTCTATAAGTTTGGCTCATGCTAAAAGAATGAAATAAAATAAGTATTTCTTGATTAAAACGCTAAAAAAGTGCAGTTGATTTTAATATATGCATTATATTTTTCATATTTGTATTTAGAGTATTTCTAAAGCGGCAAATAAAATTTAAATTTTAAAATAGAGAGAAGAAGAAATAGTCTCGGTATTGTAAAAGCTATTCGTAAAAATCTGCATATTGCCTATTAATTTCCCTCTCAGTTTTAAACTTAAATTTTCTTTGCAGCGACCCTAAATAATGTAATTACACTTAATATAGAGATATTAAGATCAACTGCATTTTTTAGTGTTTTAATGAAGAAGTCATATACTTATTTTCTTTAATTCTTTTTAGCACGAACCAGAAATGTCTTTAGAATTAAAAGACAGTTTTTTCTATTTTATTTGAAAGTATTGGATTGGGGTGAAAATTTTCGAATTTCGAATTTTGACAGATTTGCAGATTTTAAGATGTGCTGAGTACATTTCGACCATTTTTGGAAAATGTCTGTATCTCTGTCTGTCGGTGTGTCTCTATATGTTTGATCGGTTTTTATTATCGCTCTAAGGAAAAAGTACTTCATAAAAGCCATCGAAATTCAGTACACATATGTACCTCCATGTGACTTGGTGCCTATTTGTTTTGGGCAAAAAATACTTTAAGTTAGGTGGAGCATTTGAACGTTTTCTCTGTTTTGCGCGGCTGCTATGTCTCATGAAGTAGCGGGTGGAATCAAACAAAATTTGTTTCAATTGTTAATTCTAGTGGGGATTTGAGAAAAGGAAGTTTAGAAATCGAATGTTTTTTTTTTCTCGTTATTTGTAACTGCTATATCTCTACAAGTAATAAATGGTATGAAAATAACAATTTTTTGGAAGGTAACCTTAGAAGGTACAAAAGCAGTTTCGTTTTCTGCATTAATGGCTCAAAAAGGGGTGATCTAATCAAACTTCCATTGCGAGTGCCGTATATCCAAAGGCAATGCTTTGTTTTAAATGAAATTTGAAATAAATAAACCTACAAGGAAACTATCGCTGATTAAATTTTGGGATCCTTCTTTCGACGGGACTATGATTTTTGCCGTTTTTTGTGCAAATAAAAACAGCTTAATCAATAGTACAGCACTAGGAAAGATAAATTCCATCGAAAATCGTCTGCTCCAGAATGCCTTTCACGCGATTCAGCTGTTGCCAAAAAATTAAAAACATTTCACTAATTTAAAACGTATCTATTGCCCCCATCTATTTGTTAACTTTTTGGAAAACACTGATTATTTTAAGCAAGGATATTAAAATGGTCTTTAATTTTCATTCTTTAATTCATCTTTTGCATGGATTTTTTTGATAATTTGGAAAACCACACGGTCGTCAAATTTTTGTGTTAGTGATTTTACTCTGGCAACTCTGTTATTTCTTGGTAACCCTATGCAAATAAGTAGCCACACTCTGTTTGTATATAAGTTCAAAAGGAAAAGATTCCTCGTGTTGGCACTGATGCCAAAAGCTTAACAGGATTGAATTAAAATCGCCAATCTCACAACTATTAGAATCTTCCCGCTTTTGCCAATAGCAGAATTTTGTAGTAGCGGTCAAATGAGAAATGATACATAAGATTCAAGAATTTATTGATGGCCCCAAATTTACTAATAAATGACGCTTCTTTTTTATCAAAAAATAATATTTCCCTTTAAAATTACATTGATGCAGATCAGGTGTACCGATTTTACTTCTTAGCTGAGGAAATAAGAGAAAGTTCCTTGGAGCAAGGTCTGTAAAAAAAGGAAGGATGGGATAAAACTCCCCAACTAAACTTGTCAAGCAGTTACACTGTTGAACGAGCAGCGTGTGGTTGTACGTTGCTATGCAATTGTAATATAAAAGGTTGATCATAAACTTAGGTTGATGATGATAATTAATTTCAGTGGAAGGAATACTGCGGAATATATATATATATATATATATATATATATATATATATATATATATATATATATATATATATATATATATATATATAGTTTATAATTTCATTTATTGCTTTAAAACATTTCTCAGTTTAATTCAGTATATTTCATTTTGCTACATTAGCATTATTTACACAGAGACTTGTTAAAAGAAATATTCAGCGCAGGTTAAAATTTTGAAGCAGTTATTACATGTTTTGAAAATGCCGAAAAGTTTTACACTTTAAACAGACAATCATCATTATACTTTCGACCCACCTTGAAACTATTCCTAGGACAGAAATAATTTTGAATTCAGCGGTGTCTTAAGTCAAAGATAAATTTCGTCTGATTGGACGAAACATTCTTCGCATCGATTTTGCAACAACATTCGAAAATTTCAATTGATTCAACTATCGACAACACGGTGTCAAGCGGACCGATGAAATTCTAACAAGGTTAGGCCAATCAGACGAAAGCGCGGGGCTAAAATAAACACACAATTAGCATGCATGTCACCAGGTGCTTGAATACAGCGATACTTATTTGCAATGATCTAGAACTGTTCGTGGAGTTAATTAGGCTCATATCTTAGGCCATCTACGCATCAGGAAATTTGAATTTCAAATTTAGATTCCAGATGTCTCAATAGTTAATGATCACAAATACAAAACTGGAGTTTTGTGTCCCGCTTGAACACGAGTTTGAAACAGACAAAACTTCACTTCAAGTCATCAAAAGTTTTCCAAAAATTAGGACAATTACATATGACGTAATTTGTTTTTTATACTAAACTTAAACTTATACTAGTGTGAAACGATGTTTCAATTTTAACTTAAAAAATTGTAAGTATTATTAGCATTACTTTTAATTTAAAGCAGTGTTGCGTGCTAAACACGTGTCATAAATGAATCTATTACACTCCTCAAGAACATATTAATATTAAAATATTTTACGATACATTTGACTACATTTATAAATTTTTCTAGTTATATTGTATTAATTTCATCTGCAAGTGTGAAGAATAATTGCAATATATCTGTAAAAGTACGATTTCGAGTTATATATTACATTTTAATTAATTTAAATGTGTTTTGACACTCAAAACTGTTCTAATGTATTCTAATATTTTACTAATAATAAGTTGGAGATAAAAGCTTTAGCTACCATTATTATCAATTAACCTGCCTTTAAAAAAGTACTTTAAATGTTCTTTTTTTCTTTTTAATTTTGTTCTTATACATGACAAAGAAAGTCTCTGATGAAGCAGGATAGTTATAAGCATCGTAAACACGGAACAAAATCCTCTAAAATGCATTAACCTTTTCAAAAAGTTCTTCACACACCTAAGTCTAAAATCATATTCTATTTTCAACTGAATGCGTCGTAATAAATTTTATTAAAGTCGTGTTCATCTTTATTAAGAATAAGTGCTGTGCAAAATACATGCAGTGTTTAAATTGATTAAGAGTTAGCATAATGAAAAACTTTCAAAGTTGTAAACATAAAATAATAATAATAATAACTCACTTTTAATTTAAATAATGGTGTTTTAAACAGTTTCATAAAAAAATGTTTTAAATTTTTTTTTTTTTTTTTTTTAACTAAACAGATAAGTAAATATTTAGGGATAATTAACTAAATCAAAGATAGTAAAACTGTAGCAACAAATTCGCAGTAGGCGAAAAGAGTCATTGAAACTATGAAAAACGAAACTTTTATTCTAGCCAAAAATCCATTATTCAGCTAAATCTATTCTGCTGAAACTCCTTTGGGAAATTTGAGTGCGTCACGTACAAAGCCGGAGAAAGTAAGGAAATATCACTAAAAGACGAGTCTCGGTGCGAAAACTGACAAATTAAAGTCCAATTTCCATTTTTTCTTCATTCCTTGAAATCAATTAAGAATTGAATTTAAAATACATGAAATCTTTTTTCGATGTTCGTATGCAGTAGTTAGAGTCATTTTTCAAACTCAATTTGATCTTTAGCGAGTGAAACATTGTTAATAACATAGACGTAAGTAAGCGTGCGAAGCATAGTAATTATCCCTTAAATTTACAGGTCAAAAAACTTGTTTTAATAACAAATTTTCAAGTATACGATTATTAATAAAAAATGGCAAACTTTGTCCAAAGCGCAAATGACTCTAAATGCTGCTATTCTGCTAAAAGTATCATGGAACATAAGGTCTCCCATGACCAATGTTAAAATATAAACAAAAAAAACCAAGAATGTTCAAATATAAACTGTTAGTTTATATTTGAACATTTTATCTCTTTGAGTTTTACATTTTTACAATTTTTCAATTTTACATGTTCCATTTTATATTTGTACATTAGGGTGGTATACATAGGATGGTTTATAATTGTACATTAGAAACTTTTTTCCAGCTAGAGTCCAGCACACCCCCTATTTTTTTAGACTTACTAATAACATTATGCTGTAAACGTTTTAGCTTCTTACATAAGTTTTAAGACTGTGCTCAATGACCCCCTCAATGTAACATTAGCCGTACTATAAAAAATATCACAAATTTAGAAACATTTAATTTCTCCAGCAATTTTTTTATTATAAATAATTATTTTATTGCAATGTATATGCATAATACACGAGTATATTATAATATGTAATGTTGTTTTTCCATTTCATTGTATTTTTTAACACTCTCCCCATACTGATGAAATTTGCTGGAGGAGGTTGAACACCCTCTTTTAGTTGAAATAGGAAGCTAAAATTCTTCCTGTATATTGCTATTAACAAGTCTAAAAATATTGAGGGGTGTCCTAGTATCTAGGAGAAACTATTTTTTTTTTTTTTTGCACATGTATTTTTGAACCACCCTATTGTACATTTTCTCCTTTTGAATTTTATATTTTTAGTTTTTCAACTTTACATTTTACATTTACTTTTTTTACTTGATACATTTTTACATTTTTACTGTTTATTTTTTTAATTTTGCCTTGTTGCATTTTTATATTTTACTATCTCTTCATGTGTGCTGAGTGACTGTGACTTCATGTGTGCTGAGAAAACTATGTGCACTCTAGTAAATGAATTGTGTAACTGTGTTCGAGTGTAATCAAGAGTAAAATTGTATACTATGTTCAAGTGCTACTGCTAAAAAAATGTCGTATATTCATCAGAGTTTAAAATGATAAACTGCGGTTTAAAGTTGTGTGCATCCACGTATTTGATACTGGTACATTTTTTTTCAGATTTAAAGAAAAAAAAAGTTCCCTTTCACAAATGACCATAAAGCTTTTTATTTAGTTAAAATATGTGACAAGGAATCACTTGGTGACTGTAGCTCTAAATTGATAAAATGTGCATATACGACTTTTGTGCTTAGCACGATAGATATATGGTCTAAGATTTTTCAAATTATAGTCAACTTTTCGCCATCACATCATAAACGTTAAGTAATACAGGTTAAAAAAAAATAATAATAAATAGATAAATAAAAACATGATTATGTTTTCTACGTGAAAAGACACAAAAAATCAAAAATAATAATTAAAAAAAAATGTAATTTCGTCTTTGATCGTGCTCTGTATTAAATTTGAAAAGAAGATATATCTAGAAATAATTTTGTATCAAATAAAATTTGTACTTATTTTTTTTAAAGCATTGCTCTAAAATCATGGACTAGTTTAAAATCATATAAATCAGAAGATGCCATCCGTGATCTTTGAGATTCGGTTCCTACAGTCCAACCACGGGTTGTATGGAATTGACAAACTGACAAACGTCCAGTAAAGACAAGTCTATCTGAATGAGAATTTTCAGTTAAGACAAGTCTATCTGAATGAGGTGGAAATGTAAAACTTTTTGATGCTTGTGTTCTGCTCATTTTAATAAGACTCTGCTTAATTTAGAGGCTAACGTGCATCTGTAAAAGCTGACATTCTTGAAAACTTATAGATGTTTCCATTTCCGCCTGCAAACCGGATGTTTGCATTCTCATACAATTTGTGGTCAGACAGTAACTACCGTGCCCTAGAAGGACTACATGTAAATGAATTTTAAATGTTTTTTCTTTTCTTAAATTATTATTTGATCACGTGACGCTTAAAATAAAGCTGGAGTAGAAACTGATTCCTACGTCGTTTCATCTACGAAGAATTTTTTTAATTCGCAACATATCAGGTTGAGTGTTTGCTGAGTACCACAAAGATGTACTGTCAGTATCCCTTGAGGCGCAGAACAGCAGAGTTCTACGAATGGGCTTGAAAATCGGCAGTATAATTAATAGCCTTTCTTTTTCACGGTGTTCATCATAATATTCACCTACGTTTACAAATTCAACTTGAAAAACCTGATCATCGGAAGATCCTCAATAAGTTGCTCTATACATCGATAAAAAAGTATAATAACAAAAAAATAATAATAATGAGTTTACAAAAAAAAGTAATACCACAAAACTTAAAAATATCTAATTTGCTCTCTGTTATCATTACTGAAAACCAAATTTAGCATTAAAAAAAAGTTATTTTTTACCCTTTTTATTTTTTGAAGAATTTTCTGTAGTTTCCAGATTATTTTTCGCAGACTTGAAAGGCATGCATTTTAGTTTAAAGATCCTTCCTTTTCAATATTCTAATTATCAAAAAATAGTAATAATAATAATGTAAACAACATTATCTGGAAAACTTCTTAGCATAATTCGGTCCATTCTCTTTATTTTCTTATCTATCACAGCATTAGGTGTTGATGGAAGATCAAAACAACATCAGACATAAATTAGAGATAATATACAAAATCGAATACGAAATCCATTTAACTTCGAACTAATTTACTTTCCCATTAAAAAAGATCCAAAACATTTAATAACATTAAAAGCAAATGCAAACATAATCTCTTGAAAGTACACTTTTTTTAGATTAGAACTTATTTCGAAATCACCAACGTCAACAATATATTTTTTTTCTCTTCCTCTTTAGTTTTTTTACTACTTTTCTATCGAACATTTATGTCAAACTTGATTGAAAACATACTGCACCATTTTTCTCGATGAACACAGTTTTCATTTTCTTCAAGAACTAATGCGTTGCATTAATATTCAGGCTATTATCATTCGTACTTTTCTTAATTTTAATGGATCTTATTTTGTCTATCAATGATATTTCTCTGTTTTGTAAAGTATATTGTGTCAACAAAATTGGGGTCGTTTTCGAAATTTTAAAAGTATTTTTTTCTGAAAGAGCATGCGTGAGCAGATTGAATTTCACTTTTTACGCTTCTGCACATGACATCACAAGTGATGAAATACCATTCACTGACGCCATTGGTGTAGATTGCAATATTTAATTCGCATCTTTACTCACTTGTACTGGCAACGATGTGGTTAATAGCAAGTGTAGAGCGCAATATCTAATTCGCTTCTGAATTATCAGAACGTGGAAACGCGATAGACAGCAAGCGTAAGTATTCAGTGGAATATGCGCCAAAGTGCATTACTTGTGACGTCATACTGACTACGCCTTTTTTGAAAAATCAGACATTTTAAATATTTATTAAAAATTAAACATTTTGAAAATAAAAGATTTTCCTCGCTCAATGTTTTTTTTTTTTTACTCATTCTATCAACTACTATGACTAAAAGTAGTACTTTTGACTGATAGAAAAAACTTAGTAAAGCTGTAATAATAACGCTTCTTCTCAACTCAACTAATTATCTTATACCGAGACAGAATCTACAATAAATTTCTACTACCAAAAGAAATTTCTTTTACAAATCGAATAACATTGCCAAAAAGGAATGTACTGAATTTCATATTAGATTTTCTCTTACTAAAACTATTTCTGAATTTATTCTGGTACATATGATAAATTATTTATGTATTCAACAACTAGGTTTGAGAAATCGCGTTGCAAGTCAACAGGCACATAGTGTGTTTCCTATCGCAATACCACCTGGGCTGTGTATGTCGGCTTCTATAAAATATACAGTTTGAAAAATCTTTTCTCTTAATGCACCCGACACAAAAAGCTACTGCAAAAGAATTTTACTGAATTCTATTTATCTTCCATGCACTTGTTTCTTTTATTTCGCAGAAGATTGTTATTCAATTTCATAAAAAAAAGAAAGGATCTTAAGGGATATTTCTACCCCTAGCTTTAATGCTAATGTTTCCATATTTTCAAGAGCTGAGTTAAGGTTCGAAGATACTTTGAAACAATGGTTTTATATTTTCAAAATGATTTATTTTATTTTCTAAAATTATCAGATCGTATGGAGAAAAAACTTAAATTGCGTTTTTTTTTTCTCTTTTTGAAAACGAAACAGAAAATGTTCTGTACATATATTTAAACAGAGAATTCTTTTTAAATATTAAACGCAGTATAATGTTTTTTTTTTTTTTAACAGAAAAAGCTTTAAAATTTTATACTCAATTTTGAATAGCAAAATATATTAAGAGAAAATGCAGTTGTCTTTATCCCAATAAACTTTTTTTGAGCAATCACGATTGCTTATTGCTTTCATTTGACTGTTTTTGGCGTCCTATCATTTTATTTTCCCACCGCCACCCTCCGCACCATCACCGTCGACCGGCTCCTCACGATGCTGCTCCTATAGCGAAAGCCGTCTCCAGGTTGAATCCATGTCCTACACACACGCGCATACATACACAACTACACACACACACGCACACATACACACACAAACACATACACACGCGCATACATACAGACACCTACACATACACACACATACTAACAACTACCCACACATTCACGCCTGCACACAGACACAAACACATATGCCTACACACATACACATATCCCCACACAAATTCATACACACAACTACCCACACACTTATGCCAGCACACAGACACAAACACACATGCCAAATCACACATACACATATCCACTACACAAAAACACACATACCCCCCACACACAAACACACACGCCTACATACACATACTCGTGATTGCGAAAAACATAATTTGAATTCAAGATGTCAAAATTATTTTTTTTTTGACGGAGAATTGAGGAATACTTTTTTCAAGCTAGCAGTGATAAGAATGGTGAATGTTGGGAAAAAAGCTGAATAAATATTGCATCTGGAGTCAATATGAAAAACGTTTTCACAACGAAAAACTAGAAAACTTCTATAGATAGGTAGAGGACATTTAAATTTTTTAAATACTGATTTTTAAAAAAAATGTACTTCGCTGAATGGAAAAGTTTTACTAGAACCAGTATTTCATCAAAAGTACAAAGTTGTTGTGTAAAATACAGATGAATTTCAGATTGAAACTGCGTAATCAAAATTTACTTTTCTTAGGAATGCTTAAAGTTGATCTCAACAGGCGGCACACAAACAGCACAAAGATAAATGATAAGCTTCGATCTAAAAAATTGGTTAGTTAGTAGAAGAATGCTTAAAAAGGTAGTCAAAAAACTATTTTGTAAATCTGTAAATGCATACTGAATTTGAAGGTGCGATAAAGGGGTGAACTAGTCAATGCAGAACCACATAGCGTCGCAGTGTTGGAAATGCCTTCTGCATGCAATAGACGGCGCTCTATGTGAGTTGAATAATGCGCAGGAAAATCAAAAGATCAGTTCCACTAGTTTGTAAAAAAATGAGTCAAAGACGAAACTGTGTGGCAACAGTTCACAGATTTATCTTTATCAAGTAACGTAGCGGCTTTCAGAGGACATTGCAGTTTTTATAATAAATAGTCGTAAGCACATCTCGACAGTTGCAAATGGCCTCCAAATTGGAAATGCTGAAGCAATTCATTTTTTTTTCATTGATCCGGCCTTAGGTCAACTGTCGAAAAGTATTGTTATCCTGCATTACATTGCAGGACAGCATGCTGCAAAAGTAACTCGCGTCTTCTTGAAAAAGTTGAGACATGAATTGTGGCATTACCTAATTATAGCACTAATCTTTATTTTTCATATACTTCAGGCACCACTACAAATGCTAAAGTAACGGATTTAATTATGTTCAAGGTAGATTTTGAATTCAGCTTAAAACCACGAATAAGCTTGTAGTAAACATTCTGACCTGTTTTTTTGAGCAATCACGAGTGCTAATTGTTTTCACTTGACCATCCTTGATGTTTGGTTCCTTTTTCAATCCCACCGTCCTGTGCAGGTGCGACTCCTCCCGGTAGCCGCTTTTCCTGGTCTGTTACGCCCATGTCCTACACACACGCATGCACATACACTCACACACATACAAACACGCACCTTTAGACACATACACACACGCCAACATGCATACACACAGGTCTACGCGCACACACAAGCCTAGACATACACATACACAACTGTACACACGTAACCGCCCAAGAGGAGGGACAGGAGCCATTTATAGAAACAACTGAGTAGGATAGTAACCAATAAGTAGGGTCCTGTCGCAACTCGTTATTGCGAAAAACATAATTTGAACTCGAAATTTCAGAATTCAAATTAATTTCTTTTCTTTTTTTTTTTTTTTTTTTTTTGCTTGAGGACAACTTATTTTTTGACTGACCCTCATACAACAGTTTTCTCTTTGGGGTAGTACAAGCAATGAAATAGTTATTTTTATGTTATAAAATTAACGTTAAGGATGAAATAATAGCAAATTTGATCTCTATACATACTATCTTCAATGCATTAAAGGTTTTTGCCATGCGACGATTAAGAAAAGTTGCCAAAAATGTTTTAATGACGAAATGATCACATTTGCAAAGCTTGCTAGACTATGCGCGCAATGAATAGCTGGTTTTAAACATTAGGCTCTTTAATTGTTGCAATTTACACTTTTACATTTTAGAACAACTGTATTTAATTACTTACTACCCAAAGTGCTATTTAAATGAACCAAAATCCGGAATTTTCATGAAAGAAGTAACGACGCATTTACTTACGTAACTTACACATTGTTTTATCACAAATAGTTGTATTATCGTCCATTATTATTTAAAGGGACGAAAATCCGTAATTTTCTTCCAAAAAGAAACGACGCATTTGCTTGTGTAACTTAAACAACCTTTTATCACAACTAGTTTATTAGGTGTATTATTGTCCATTTTTATTTTAATGGAGGAGATTCCGTAATCTTCATGCAAGAAGAAACGCCGCATTTGCTTACGTAACTTACACATTGTTTTACCACAAATAGTTGTATTATCGTCCATTATTATTTAAAGGGACGAAAACCCGTAATTTTCTTGCAAAAAGAAACGACGCATTTGCTTACGTATCTTGAACAACCTTTTATCACAACTAGTTGTATTAGGTGTATTATTGTCCATTATTATTTCGATTGAGGAGATTCCGTAATCTTCATGCAAGAAGAAACGACGCATTTGCTTACGTAACTTACACATTGTTTTACCACAAATAGTTGTATTATCGTCCATTATTATTTAAAGGGACGAAAAACCGTACTTTTCTTTGAAAAAGAAACGACGCATTTGCTTACGTAACTTGAACAACCTTTTATCACAACTAGTTGTATTAGGTGTATTATTGTCCATTATTATTTCGATTGAGGAGATTCCGTAATCTTCATGCAGGAAGAAACGACCCATTTGCTTACGCAATTTACGCATTGTTTTATCACAAATAGTTGTATTATCGTCCATTATTATTTAAAGGGACGAAAACCCGTAATTTTCTTGCAAAAAGAAACGACGCATTTGCTTACGTATCTTGAACAACCTTTTATCACAACTAGTTGTATTAGGTGTATTATTGTCCATTATTATTTCGATTGAGGAGATTCCGTAATCTTCATGCAAGAAGAAACGGCGCATTTGCTTACGCAACTTACGCATTGTTTTATCACAAATAATTGTATTATCGTCCATTATTATTTAAAGGGACGAAAACCCGTAATTTTCTTGCAAAATGAAACGACGCATTTGCTTACGTCTCTTGAACAACCTTTTATCACGACTAGTTGTATTAGGTGTATTATTGTCCATTATTATTTCAATTGAGGAGATTCCGTAATCTTCATGCAAGAAGAAACGACGCATTTGCTTACGCGACTTACGCGTTGTTTTATCACAAATAGTTGTTTTATCGTCCATTATTATTTAAAGGGACGAAAACCCGTAATTTTCTTGCAAAAAGAAACGACGCATTTGCTTACGTAACTTGAACAACCTTTTATCACGACTAGTTGTATTAGGTGTATTATTGTCCATTATTATTTCAATTGAGGAGATTCCGTAATCTTCATGCAAGTAGGAACGACACATTTTCTTACGTAACACCATTTTATCACAAATAGTTGTATCAATTGTGTTCATGTCCATTATTATTTAAATAGACGAAAATTTGCTATGTTCATGTAGTAAGTAACAACGCATTTACTTACGTAACTGAAGCATCCTTTTATCACAAATAGATGTGTTACTTGTATTATCGTTCATTATTATTTAAATAGACGAGAATCCGTAATTTTCATGCAAGAAGTAACGACGCAATTGCTTACATAACTAAAACATTCTTTTATCACAAATATTTGCATTAGTTTTTTTTTTCTGTCAATTATTAAGTAGACGAAAATCTGCTATTTTCATGTAACAAGTAACGACGCATTTACTTACGTAAATTAAACACCATCTTATCACACACAGTTGTAATTGTTGTATAATCGTCCATTATTATTTAGATTAGCAAAAATCCGCAATTTTTATGCAATAGGTAACGAAGTACTTGCTTATGTAACTCAAACATGCTTTTATCACAAATAGTTGTTTGCACACTATATATTAATTTCTTCCCGTCAGCGATCTAGCATTTCAACATTAGCTGAGCACTGAAAGAAAAGGAACTACTTTTCTGTATACAGTCCATCGTTTGAAAACAATTATTAGAATACCTTGTGAGTTTTCTGTTCTTAACTTTGTTTAGAGACCAATATAGAAAGCACTTTTGCGGGAAACTTTTTCAACGGCCGTAAAAGCATCGAAGCAGTTGTACGTGTTTTTCCATGCATCTCTCTTTGCGTAATGTTCGGTAGAACACATTTGGAACAAGTTAGTTCTTCGCCGCTTTTGTTGCATCATAAAAACAAGTCGTCTGCACGCGAACAAGGAACATAGTAAATACTACAAGCACTGAAGGTTTTTTTTCATCATTATTTTTGTGTGTGAAAATCGTACAAACATTCTTAAATTTTTTGTAGAAGGTTTTAAGTGTGTATGGCATTTTTATTAACATATTCTAACAAATTGTTTGAAAAAATGTGTCCAAGGTACTTCACTAAAGTGAAAATAATGATTTTTCCGAGCAGTTTTAAACCATCAATATTATTTTTAATAATAAAATGCTTAAAAAATGAGAAGAGAACATATTTATACTTTGGTATTCAATTGATAGAAAAATCATAGTTTGAAGTTGAAAATTCTGTAACTATATTATTATCATCTCTGTATTTTGTAGAAAATTTTCTAAACAAAAATGCATATATATGTAACAACAGTTTTATTTATTTAAATATATTCGTAATTTTGATTCAATGCTTAACGATGCATTTTTGATTCTCTAAAAGGCATCACATACGACACTTTTCAAAACATTAACATTTGATAAAAGTCTTCTTGAAACGATAAATATTTTCTTTTGCACATTAATTTTAATTCTCGTTCTGGTGAGCGTTACGCCAAAATAAATCAACGCATGCATTCAATTTTATGGTTTAATAATAGCAAGCTTTTAATCTGAAGTAAAAATTGCAACATCTATGTAGATATATATATACTAGCTAACACATTTCGAAAAATGCGTGAAAATTCATATTTCTACAGCCTTCAGAATTTGAATAGTAGCGTTAATGTTTAGTCAAAGATGCTTGAAAATAGACCATAAATTATTCATTGTTTTCATTTTCGACATTTATAAATAATCTAAAACAAATTGCACGTGTATTATGAAACAGCTTTTGTGAAAAATCTTGATTATAAAATTACTTATTACACTTCTCTACATAGTAATTTATTATGTTGTGGCCATCACGAAACTTTCTTATATATATATATATATTTTTTTTTTCCTGATCTCTCCCCATGCTTGATGAGGAAGCAATATTCCCAACAAAAACAAAATTACACATGCAAAAACTTGACGACCATCCCAATGTCTAAATTATTGCAAAAGCAAAGCAAAGAGCGAAAATGGAAAGTTATTTAAAAAGCCTTGCTTGAATTAATTACAAATATTTTATTTGTTAACAAACATAAGATGGCAACAGTTAAAAATTTTAAATCATTGAGATAATATTTCCGATCATTTCCATACAATTAAAATCACGAAAAATACGCAGACGACAATCTATTACGATTTATCTTTTTACTTTCTTCTATATCTAATATATAGAAGAAAGTATTGGATTCGTGCAAATTTTCGAATTTCGAATTTTGACGGATTCGAACGTTTTGAGGTGTACTGAGTCCATTTCGACTATTTTTGGAAAATGTCTGTGTGTGTGTGTGTGTGTGTGTGTGTGTGTGTGTGTGTGTGTGTATGTGTGTTTGTGTGTGTGTGTATGTGTGTTTGTGTGTGTGTGTATGTGTGTCACGTCTGTATGTGACCAGTTTTTTGTGGCAGCTCTACAGCAAAAACTACCGCATGAAATCGAACGAAATTTGGTACACATATGTGCCGCTATGTGAACTTGTGCCCATTCGTTTTTGGCGCGAATTCTTCCAAGGGGGGTGGAGCAATGGGACGTTTTTTGAGTTGCGCGTGCTTGCTATTCTTCAGGAAGTAACTGGCAGAATCAAACAAAATTTGGTCCATATGTTGCCATTAACAGGAACAGGTGCTGATTCAATTTTGGTGTCAATAACTCAAACGGGGGTTGAGCTATAGAACGTTTTTTGTTGTCAATTGTGACTGCTGTATCTCAAGAAATAATGAACGGAATGAAAGAAAAATTTCTCGGCAAGTAGCCCTTAGTGGGTATAAGAGTTGATTTTATTTTGGTGTCAACAGCTAAAAAGGGGGGTAGCGCAATCAACCCGTTCTTTTTTTCCATTGTGAGTGCCCTATCTCAAGAAGTAATGCTACGTTCTGGTTGAAATTTGGAATACATGTGAATCCATATGTAAGCAGGCTTCGGTTCAATTTTGACGCCAATCGCTCCAAGAGGTGTTGGTTATTTTTGAGCAATCACGATTGCTTATTGCTTTCATTTGACTGTCCTTGACGTTACGGTTCCTTTTTCAGCTTGGACTAGGGCTGCAGCACCACCGTCCACCCGCGGCGGCGCGACTGGTCCTGAGCACTGTCCACCGGAATCCACTTTTGCTGGGCGGCGGCGTCCATGTCCTACACACGCATGGTCATATACACTCCCCTACGTGCGCACGCCTTTACACACATACACACGCCTGCGTGCACACACGTAAGCCTACACACGTAACCACCCAAGAGGAGGGACATGCTTGGGGGGGGGGGAGCCGTTTCTAGAAACAATAACTCTAATCAGTAGGGTCTTGTCGCAACTCGTGATTGCGAAAAACATAATTTGGATTCAAAGTTTCGGAATTCAAATTAGAATTAATTGGGGGAAGTAGGTCACAGATTTTATTTTTTTTTTGCGAATAAAAATAGCTTTATTAATGCAACAATAAGAAAGATAAATCGTAATAGATTGCCGTCTGCGTATTTCTCGTGATTTTAATTGTATGGAAGTGATCGGAAATATTATCTCAATGATTTAAAATTTTTAACTGTTTGCCATCTTATGTTTGTTAACAAATAAAATATTTGTAATTAATTCAAGCAAGGCTTTTAAAATAACTTTCAATTTTCGCTCTTTGCTTTGCTTTTACAATAATTCAAACATTGGGATGGTCGTCAAGTTTTTGCATGTGTAATTTTGTTTTTGTTGGGAATATTGCTTCCTCATCAAGCACGGGGAGGGATCAGAAAAAAAAAATATATATATATATATAGAAGAAAGTTTCGTGATGGCCACAACATACTAGTTTATTGTTGCATTAATAAAGCTATTTTTATTCGCAAAAAAAAAATCAAAATCAACACCTCTTGGAGCGATTGGCGTCAAAATTGAACCGAAGCCTGTTTACACATGGATTCACATATATTCCAAATTTCAACCAGAACGTAGCATTACTTCTTGAGATAGGGCACTCACAATGGAAAAAAAGAACGGGTGATTGCGCTACCCCCCTTTTTAGCTGTTGGCACCAAAATAAAATCAGCTCTTATACCCATTAAGGGCTACTTGCCGATAAATTTTTCTTTTATTCCGTTCATTATTTCTTGAGATACAGCAGTCACAATTGACGACAAAAAACGTTCTATAGCTCAACCCCCGTTTGAGTTATTGACACCAAAATTGAATCAGCACCTGTTCCTGTTAATGGCAACACATGGACCAAATTTTGATTGATTCCGCCAGTTACTTCCTGAGGAATAGCAAGCACGCGCAACTCAAAAAACGTCCCATTGCTCCACCCCCCTTGGAGGAATTCACGCCAAAACCCAATGAGCACAAGTTCACATAGCGGCACATATGTGTACCAAATTTCGTTCGATTTCATGCGGTAGTTTTTGCTGTAGAGCGGCCACAAAAAACTGGTCACACACAGACGTGACACACATACACACACACACACACACACATATATACACAGAGACAGACAGACATTTTCCAAAAATAGTCGAAATGGACTCAGTACACCTCAAAACGTTCGAATCCGTCAAAATTCGAAATTCGAAAATTTGCACGAATCCAATACTTTCTTCTATATATTAGATATAGAAGAAAGTAAAAATGAAGTCTCTAAAAAGCGTCTGTGTGTTTGAACTCGCAAAACTCGAGAACTACCCGGCCGATTTTGCTGAAATTTTCACAGTTTGTTCCTTTAAATCCTAAGAAGGTTTTCAGACCAGTTTGAAAATAATTAGATGAATAGATCTTTTTCTAAATTCAAATTTAGGCCCAACTTTCACATAAATTCCCGAATATGAGGGTGAAAAATTACTCGCAAATAGTAATATTATAGATCGTTGAAAAGGGAAGAATTTTCCACGTTTTACGCAATTTGTTCCAATGCTCTAACTTAATTGCAGCGGGAGTTTTTTTACGTTTTTAGCTCGATTTTTTTAGGCTTAGCTGAAATTTAGGCACTTTTTTCTTCATTAAATCCATCAGTAAAAAGTGAAGGACTTGTCCCTCAGTTTTTTTTTTTTTTTTTTTTGACAGCATTGGAAAGAGCTGCTTTTTTACTCCAGATCTAACTCGACCTAAGGTCGAGAGTTTAACCCTCTATCTCCATTAGAAAAAAAGTTACAAGCGAATTAAATGAAGTTCAAAAATCTGTTCTCTATTCAAGTTTTTAACCATTTTATTTTGCGTTTCCATGGTAACGCTTTTTGAATCTATTGTTTATTTCAATCTTTCTCATTTTCAATTCTTGAACTTATTTCATTTTGTTTTTCCATGGCTATGCCTTTTAAATCCATCTTTCTCATTTTATTTCAATTTATTAAAAGTATTTTAGTATCTGGCGTCATTGTTTGGAGAGAAAATTTTGCATGATGTTTTTTTTTCTTTCATTTAATTCTGGTTATTGAAGATACTTCACTTGACGCAATGGTTTTTTTCAAGGTAGACCGAGCAAAGCCGGGCAACGCAGGTTTTTTAGTTTTTTTTTTTTCATCATGCATGATCAAAATATTTCTGACTTCTGAGATTCGCATAAAAGTGCAGTTATTTGTTTGAATTGCCTTGTTATATGTCATGGATAAATTAAAATAAAAATGCAGTTTTTATGTCAACATCTTTCATCCGCACTCAGCACACTCAACCGTCGCCAATGCCATAGGCTGGCATAGAATAAGAGGGGGGGGGGGCACATGAGTATAAACCGGTTCCAAGGACAGCGTGATGTCTTAGATTTAAAAAGTCCATGGCTTGAATCGATTATTTGTTTTAAGATGCGAAGATATTAAGTGGTAGCTATGACCAGTCCATTGAGTGGTCTTCTAAGAGTTTTTTTTTTTCTTTTCCTATTACGCGATATGCCAACCCTTAGAAATTGTTTGGAAAATATATAAATTGTCATCGAATTAATAAGGACCTATTTCAGCGAAGTATATGTATATTACTTAACAAATTTACTATGGATTGTAAGTTTATTTTAACGAGGATACTATACACCTAAGCAACACATATCTGTACTTACTGTACCTATGAAGAGAAAAATAATGTAATTTGGATTTTAAAAATGATAATATCGAATCTTAACGATACAATATAAAACATTAAATATTTCGAGTCTTCTAAATCATAATGGTTTTAGTATTATGTACCTTTAACCTTATCGTGCTTATATAATTTATTATTTATATATATCTTAATATATAAAAATCTTCTGTGCGGACGTTTGTCACCATAAGGCTTTTAAACCGCTGGACCGATTTTGACCAAATTTTTTGTGTGTAATTAAGTTGTGGCAAGCATGGTTTCGAAGCGCGATGGATCGAATCGGAAACGTTTTTGTTAATTAATTAATGAATTTAAACATTGGATGGTTATATCTCCCAAATGATTAATATTTATTTTAACCTATTGTTGAGCGAGAACTGAAATAAATATTTAACCCGTTGTCAAAGGACAATAGAAAGCTAGCTCTGCTTTTTGCAATGAATTTTCCTACTGTGTTATGTCAATTGAGAATAGATAAAACGTAGAGAGAGAGAGAGAGAGAGAGAAGCCTTCATTTCTCTTGAAAGCAACGATTTCAGGTCCGCACTGGTACTTATATATATCTTAATATCCTTAACGATTTTAGGCAAGTACTGGAAGGCTCACGCAAAACGTGTGTTCTGTCGTCGTAGTTGAACCATGTGACCGGATCGGTGCTTTAGGTTTTCCTAACCAAATGATCAGAAAGTACCGTAACTAGCAACATTTGTTTCTCGGCTGTAATCCATCTGAGTTTTGGCACCAGTGTCAAGAATACTTTAAGGATTATCTAACTAATCAGTACATTATTAAAGGAAAAGATGATGGAATTTAAAGACGAAACAAATTTTAATTTTCGTCCAGATAAATTACAACAGGGTAGTTCTGTACACAAAAGATCAGTGCAGTGGAAGATCTTTATCTTTGGTGGAAAGAACAAATTAGGCAATATATGAAATTTTAAAAGTTTTCGTTCAAAAGATCGGACTGCTAATTTGTCGGAGTTGGTTTCGCTCACTAATCGGCTGGATTATAGTAACGTGGTGGTTTGGCGACTTTGGCTATAAACAATGGAGTTGCGTGATCATTTGTTTACATTTTAAAGCTTCTGTTAATGTAATTTATTGTATTTTTTGTTTATTTGGCGATATATTTCAAATTGCTAAGAATTGCGTTTCGTTTTTTTAGTCATTTTAGTTGAAGAATGTGTTTATTTTACATCGGGAGGGGGGAGGGAGGGAATAGTATGATTTTCGCTCATTGAAAGAACTGTTTTTACCTTTATCATTTTTTTAAAACGATATCATTTCGATTGTTTTATTCTTTTTCAAATGGGGGATGTTGCAGCGGGATTTCCCGTTTGTTCTAGATGGGTAGTCAGTTTTTTACACTTAATATCTGAGGACGCGTTTTATCTTTTGAGTAGGGCTGAAGGAACAAACCATCAAGTACGGGAGAAAATATTTAATAAAACAACTGCTCAGTGGGTATTAGATAAATTAAGTTGTAATAAATATTTCTGACACCATTCTGACACCAAGCAGCATAAAACATTTTCTTTTTACTTATTTTTTTCAACGAAACGGCTCAAACACTTGATGGTTCATTGAACTTTTTTAACTTTTCAATTTACAAAGTTTGAACAGAACAAGGTCTGTCGGGTCCTCTAGTATATATATATATATAATTTTTAAATACTATTATATTAATAGTTATATTATTATTAAATATAGTTTATATTATTAAATATATTATAGATATAATATATATTTTTTAAATACTAGTGCCTTATAGTCTACTTGTATTTAAAAAAATACAATAAGAGGTACAGTCTGATGAGATGGAAAGGCTAACATTTGATTTACGGGCGGAAATGGAAGCATCTATTTGTTTTCAGGCATGCCAATGGAGCACGCGTATAAAACTTTTACTTTTCCACCATCATTAAGATAGATTTATCCCCACAGGATGTTTGCCAATTCTGTATCATCCGTGGACATACTGTATTTTCGTTTTATAGTTTTATCCTCATAGCGCTACCAAAGTCTGACTTCAGCCATTTTTCTCTCTCCCCTATACTTACTTTTAGTCACTATTGCAATTTTTCTAACATCAACAGCGATCTATTCACCTGATGTTTGTATCTGAGAAATGCGCATTGTTGCACTTGATTTTCGGTTTATTTTTTTATTTTAAGCTTACATACTGTGCGTTTTTCCAGGGATGGGACTTGGAAGTACCTTTAAACAGTGATAAACTGTTTAAATGTACAGTAAAAATGTCCATTTAAAACCTCAGAAATCATTAAGCACTGTGCTGGGAAAAAAATCTTCACACGTGCGGCTGGCAATTAAAAACCTCACATGCAAACTTCTTGTCATGATTTTTTGGCATGCTCACTAGTGATCTGGCCGAATACCAAATATTTGGCCGCAAAAATATTTGGCCACAACTTAGGTCGAATAATTTTTTGCCTGTAACAAAAACGTACTTAAACGGTCACACGTACCTCTCAGGTAGCCTTTTTCTATTCCAACACTCAATTCAATTAAACATTCAAATAAACACAGAAAATATCTCAAATTATAATCCAAAACGACAAGATCACTAGACTCATGAGGTTCAGCTACGAGGCATGCCAAACATTTTTATCAATGAAATAGTGTATTTGAGATATATGCAAGACCTTTAATTTTAGTATAAGGACTGCCAAAAAGTTAACTGGTTAAGTGAACTATATGTAAGAGTTTCAGAAAGTCAATTTTTTCTGAGGTGTAAGACACACCATCTCAGACTTTAAGGGTTAACATTCAATTTACTCTTGGATGAAGGCATTTCCTTGTTTATTTAAAAACAAGTATTACGTAAAGTTTTTAATGTTATTCCTAAAAAAAATTTGAGATAAAAGACAAAAATATTGTTAGAATTTATGTACATGAATTGTAATAATAAGGGATGGAATAGTTACGAAAAAGTGATTAGTTTATTATTATTTTTTAAATTCTCTTCTTTCTTTACAACATAGTTTTATTTTTAATTTGAGATTGAAATAGGATATCTTTAACTAGTACCATTGGTCTTACAAAAAAAAAAAAAAAGATTAATGATTTAGACTCAGATTTAATTCCAAGGACTCTAAATTATATTCAAATACGAAGAACAGATATATTTTGCCAATAATTCTGAACAAATGTTTGAGACTTTTGGACTAGAAAGATTATTTCTTTCATTTTACAAATGCTTAGATTTCCCGGGATATATATCATTAAAGAGCTTAAAGGAAAGACGTCTGCTAATTGCATACAAAGCTGTTTGATGGATACTGCTGGTTTAATTCCAGTAAATTTATTTTTTGTTTTTCATAGCGTTGCATACCGCTAAGTACAAAGCATTTTCTGTTTCAGTCCTGAAATCTTGTTAAAGTGTCTCTTTGAAGTTTGAAACGAGGCTTTAAGGCAATCATTCGTTGGATGGCTCTTAAAAATCAAGACAAGGACTTAAAACTAATTAAGAACACTAGAATTTCCTTTGGTTTAGTTTAAAATCTGATTTGCTTGCCTCTAAATTTGATTTTTGAGAGGCAAATTGAATAAAAACAATAAGTTGTGTTATTTTCTGTATCTTGCGTGCAATAGTTTAACGTTTACTTAAAAAATTAATGCTCAAGTTTTAATTAGCAATAGAATCACTAAAAAACGGGGTACAGGAAAAGCTTTATTGAGTTTAAGAGGAAAATAAATGTTTAGTTTTCTCTAAAAGAGACGAAACATAAGGGTATTTTTATACAGGTAATTTAACATTATTTTAGAGGATATAGTGTAACAGCTGCAAAAAATCAATATTTTCAAAAAGGTATGATTTTTTTAAAAGAGTTTGTTTGTCTCTACAATGAATTTTTCCGCATAGTGAAAAAAATCATGAACGAAATACATGATTGCTAACGTTAACCATTGCGAAATTTGGATATCAAGTAACAGAAAATATACGGTTAGCCTGAGAAGTACAGTTCTTAAAATATCTGAGCTTAAAACATTAAGCTAAAGTTTGAACTATCTAAATTTTAAACCAATAGTTGTATATAGCTGTATTGTTGGCAAACCTATATGTGTAATGCCCAAAAGGTATTGCATTTATTTTTTTTCCATTAACTGTATACAAAGAAGATTTTTTCTGTTTAAAACGTTCAGAAATAAATCTGCAGAACGCGCACACATTTTTTAAATTTCACACCCAGATAGTTGTAAGCGGGTTTTATAATATATAGTCGAAAATGGTGACTTGTTGAAAGCAGAGGTCATAATTTTTTTTTTAAGTATAAACTGTGAGAGATATGAGACTGCTTTTATAACAGATGGGAAGTTTAAAAGGTGCTGCACCCTGCCTTATAATTTCCGTAAATTAATTTAAGCTATTTTTATTCGTATTGGGGCACATAATAAAGAAGAATACCCCCCCCCCCCCTCTATGTCACAAATTCTTGCAACTCGATGTTGTGTCGACTTAAAAGTTTGTTCAGAGTTACATGTTTAGCAGATTTTTTGTCTTTTAAAGAAAAATGATTTAAAAAGAAGATTTTTGTGTAAAAAGTGTCATTCATTTAAAGTTTTCAATGATTTAAAATTATTCAAAACACATTTTGATATTATTTTCTGAACATGGTTTAGGTTTTTGCGATATATGTAACTGACTTAAATACAAACTGACGAAACAAGGAACTGATTAACACGTAACTCCAAGCTTCACAGGAATTCTAAATCTGTTTTTAAATTTTATTTATAATATGTACGCTAAATGCTAAATATTTAAATCATTTACTTTCAGATATTTATACAGTTCACAAAAAGAAAAATTAAAAAGTTACGCCAATGCGTCCCAACTGCACAAAACGCATTCTCTTAAATCATTAAACCTTCTAAATTTAAGAGATGATTCTACCTTTTACAAGATACCGATAAAAAATCCTTTCAAAGAAGCGAAATATATAGCAACATTCTTTCTAGCAATTTTGCTAATAATGTATAAGTTGTCCTGCAACGCAGTTTTCACACGTGCAAAATCAAAATTCAGAGTACGTTCATAGTTAAAAATTCTACTTTATTGTGCCATCACGACAAATATGACCGTACTGGTTCATAAGCATTACCTAGTGTTTCCTTTATCTGATATGCTCTTTCAAAGAATGAGCTTGAAGTAGCTATTATTCAAGCCAATAGTTTCAAGCACGCGATTGGTGAATTGTCTGCTATTAGCGACGTTGCCAGCAGTTTGGAGATGAAAATTTGCGCAAAATAATGTTCGAATGTTTTTTTTTTTCTCTCTTTCTACATGGTTTGAAAAGAACAATCGAATTGATTTGGGTTTTAGCTTAGAAAAATTCAGAGAACTTGTGGATAGAGAAAATTAGGTTTTAATATTTTAGTACCATCAAGTTATGCAGGTTTTTAAGTGGTTCCTGACGAAACAGTGCTTTATACGGGATTTTCAGAAGCTTATTTTTGGTATTGAGAGGTTACTGAATGTAGTTTAAAATATAAATATTGAAGAAATAATGAAAAAAACTCCTAATATAGCAATATGGTGTTTCTCACATGAATAATAACCGAAAAATCATTATTTTAAACGCATGCACAGATCAATAGTAATAAAGTGTAATGAGTCACTTTTTTAAATAACTTTATATGAATTATGAAACATTATTTATATGTAATTATGAATAATTTGAATGAATCCCCCCCCTTCCCCCATTTTTTTGTACTACGCAAAAAGGAAGAAAGTTTGACGCTTCTGCGTGTGGGCGTGTCAATATATCGCAACGCCGAAAAACAGATGGAGTAGTTTTTATCTATTTATTTATTTTTTTGAAAGTATTGATTGATTGAATGTGCTCCTAACTAAGCTTACGTTCGACGAGCACGACCGGTAGCGACCGGTTAGTTAATCACGTGGCAGCTAATGATCACGTGCTCCAATCAACCAATCAACTGCTTAGAATGGTAATCGATGCGGTGACCGGTTGATCATAGAGCGCTGCGGTTAGTAACCGGTTACTCATCGGTCGACCGGTAAGTTTCGTCGAACTCAAGGAGGGTCTTACATTTTGAGGGTTTGAATTTCTAGAAATATTAATAAAAAACCGAGCTAGTATTCTGTGTAGCTCCGATGCGAAAATTTACTCGCAAATTTAAAATATCAGTACCAAACAAAACAACTTCTAGGTATTATGGAATTCATTTTGAAGCTTACATTCGATACAGAAGTTGAATTATAACTTTTTTTTAATTTAATTTCAAAGTATCTATGCCTTTCACCTGATTGGTGGGCAATCATTTTTGAACGACAGAAAAAGCTAAATTGTTTAAAAATTTATTGAAAGCCATTTTCTACTTGTTGACATTAGTAATTTATTTAGTACACAAGCAAATCTTTTAAAAATAGTTTTCCAATTTTCTCTATTTATTCTTGTTTGCGGTTTAAATGTTAGAAACTTAGCAGTTGTGATTATATTTCATTTCCCGGTTTCCCAAGCTGTCTTGAAGAAAAAGTAGGTTTTATGTTTGTCGTGGTCCAAAAGATCCAACTTAATTACAGATGTAATTCTTTTTTTTTTTCCATTATTTTTTTTTTTTTTTAACTCCAAGTGATTGCTTTCTGGTAAAGCTAAATTAACTCATACTTTATGTTTGGAGTATAACTAACAACTTTCAATATAAATTGACAAAAAAAAAAAAAAAAAAAAAAAAAAAACAATAGCACCCTTTTACAAAATTGAAAATATCATTTTTGCAGCTACGTATGTCCTACTATAATACGTATACGTTATAATAGTCTCCCATTTTTAAATCTGTTTTAATTAATATTTCCTTTTTCCAGTTGAAACGGTTTTTTACTTACTGTTTCGTTACTTAATGTATATTAAAGCTGGAAAATTTAAGACATCTTTTTTTACATATTTTGTTAAGAAAACGGTTTTTAATCGCACTCTAAAACAATATATTTGAGTATAACAAAATTGATAACAAAACAAATATCAGTCAAGGAAAAAATGCATATGCACACAATCGTTTGTCACGCAAAATGTGCTAGTTATTTTGTAGTTTCTATTTAGGACGGAAAAAAACGCCCTTCTAACACTTTTCGAAAAATACAACCTTCCCTTAATTTTTGAAAACGTAATTAAATAAATAATTATCTGCTGAAATTTGCATTTTTAATTGTTTAAAAAGAAAGGATTTTTTACAAGCCTAATTGAGACCGATATTTATACTTTTGAGAGAAAAAAAATCGCGTCTTAACAACATTTCAAGGGGTTTTTTTTTAAACGAAAAGTATTAAATAACTACCAACGTATCGCATCACAAAATAGGATCATTATTTTAAAAAATGTACTTTGAAAGACAAGCTGTGCGTATTATTTTAAGAACGAACATTACGTTTAAATAGTAAAGGAGAAAAGTGTGTAATATTGAAAAAAATCACTATCGACTATATTACGAGACGAATACTCTGTACCCTGTAAACAAAAGTTTCTATAAACTGATGGATAGTTTATATGCGTAGTTTCCGCCTTAACACACATGGCAAAGTTTCCTTCTAAAAGTCAGTGACCTGCCTGAAAACTATCCATTAACCTTTCTTAAAAACTCAGAATATAAGTGACTACTTTAATATGAAATATGAACCATCCTATAATATTGTTTTATTTTAAAAAATATTAGTCTGTACATGCTACAGGTGTGACTTTTTTCGTCAAAACCTGTTATATCGATAATTCCTCTCGAAAGTTCTTCCAATTTTACTGCAACCACATACTTTCAAACATCACACGGGTCAATAAATTATTAATTGAACTTATAGTTAAATGTACATTGCTGGCCAATTATTAGTCTAAGACTGTTTTAGTAGGTTAGTTTAAACAAGGTTTATACCATTTCTTAAATTTTGAAAAAAGGATGTAAAAAATTGTTTACACTGACTATTATATGCACTCACATACACATACTCACTAATTAACCTAAAACTAATTTTAAATATAACAGAACACGCTAGTAAAAATAACTAGTGAACTGTTTAAGCTGATTGAGGTTATGTTCCTGGTAAGTAGATAAAAAAAAGAACATAAACAAAAACAGACAGTGCTGCTACCTGCAAACATTAAATTATGCTAAAATAACGTAATAATTAGTGTACAGTATGTACTGTGTTTTAACAGTAAAATAAATTGTATTTTGGTACAAATAGTGTACAAAAAAACAAAACAAAAAAACTCCTTACTCTAATAATTTGGCCAGCACTGTAACGTCTGTCATTCCACGTTTATTTTTCCTTACACAAAAATGAAAATAAAATAACCATAAATGGTTTCCTAGTTTGATTTTAAACAACTCTAAAAAGAACATCACATTTTGGATGCATCTATAAACAATTTCTTATAAATATATATGACACTTCCTTTAAAGTACAAGATTAGAGAAAACAGTGTTTACACTTTAGAATGGTAATTAGGAATCCATTTGATTAATTAGAAAGATTGAGAATCAATTGAAGACTGCATTCGGGAAACTAGCAACGCAGATTGTACCAAATAACTCTCATCACTAAGTTTATAAATAACATAACATTGATTAGAACTCAGTTTGCAGATAATTAGCTTAACTTTATTGCCTCATATAGTCAACTCTTACTAATTGAAAATCATTAAATGATTTTAGAATAAGCTTGCAAATTTTCTATATTTGAAAATCAATAATAAGTAAAAAGCTTTTAATGCTCGAGTAATTTTTTAGAAGCATTTTTATAAAAGTGGTTTTCAGAGGAATAAAGCTTTCATGTATTATTTGATTTCTCAAAAACTAAAAAAACAAGTAAGACAGCTCCTGACTTTAAAAATAATATTTTTTACAATTGTACATGAAAAGATAATGATGAACCCCGAACATTATTTTTTAAAACTAAAAAATCGCCCGTCAAAGTATGACGGGGGGAAAATTGCTTCTACATTAGAACGAAGCAGTTTGACTGTTTGATAGTTGAAATGCAAACCGTAACGCCAGTGGACTACCCCTAAACTCAAGTATCGAGCGCTCATTGTTGACCCTTTTTCTTTTTTTTTTGGTTGTTCATTCTCCAAAAATTAGTCTTACTAGTAAAACAGTTAAGTTACCGGATGCAGTTAAGCCTTATCAAAATAAAGCATTTCCCTGATTGTCGACATTACCAAAAAATATTATCAAATTATTATGCTAGTGGACGAGTTTCTTCGTCGGTGATGTCCGGAGCGTTACTAGATTAGTGAATTAGCTATTATATATATATATATATATATATATATATATATATATATATATATATATATATATATATATATATATATATATATATATATATATATATATAATATATACATGATTGTTTGTCCACTTTATAAGTATATTTAAGACACTGCATCAGTCATAGATATTTTTAATAATTATTTACTTATTTATTTTGCTTAGTCTACTAATAACAAATTCAATGTTGTGAATGTATGCATGTCAGTAACTATGTATAGTTGGGAACAGGTATTTATTTATTTATTTTTGCCAGTGCGCCTGTTTGGATGTCACAAGTTTTCAACTTTAAGTATTTTTTATTGATTTTGATCTCGTTCTATTTTAATTTCGGCATTGAGCAACGTGTTTGCATAAATTTCTATAACTATAGCAAAAAAATACTCATGATAACTTTTTTACCATTGCAACATACCCACATTGACCACATTATGTTATTTGAGCAAAGTTTAGAATTTCTGTACTTTAAAAAAATGTCTTAGAAAGTAAAATTTCTAATTATATTAGTTACTCTCGCAAAAATTAAAAAGACAAGTATGAATAATATTGATTTTTTAAATACTTAAAATGTTTACTTAGCGTTTTAAATTCGAAAGAAATATTCACTCAGACTTACTTCAAAGCGTTTTCTACCTCACAGGTACATTGTAGAAATTACATCAGTGGTAAAAAAAAATTTTGAATTTTTTTTTTTTTTTTTGCTTATAATCCTGTATTGATCTACATAGGACGATATTTGTTTGAAGCTTATATAGATTTTAGAACCTTAGATATTTTAGAGCTTTTATAGTTTAGCGAAAAACAAATATTAAAAGTACCAAACAAATTTCATTTACCAATTCTAATCTGCCTAATGATTCCAATGAATCTAAGAAAGTAAAATTAAATAAAAAAATTTTGAAAAAAAAATAGAACCGACTTCAAAATTGCTCTAAAAAGTGAAAAAATAATTTTATTCTTTAAACTCCATCGATAATGCTTTTAAACATAATTTTTGAAGTTGGCGCAAAAACAAAACGTAAAATCCAGTGTAACCATGCTTCGTTCATATTTTTTTTTCAGAAAAGCATCCAAAGTTACGAACGAAACATTTATATCGCTATTCAAATATGCCGTCATCAATGCATATTGTATGTGATAGTGAAGAAACTGGTCCTGGTTAAATTTATAGTTGTATTTGAGTTATGGCTGTGAATGATTTTATCTATCATTTTTGCGCCAACTTCAAAAATTATGTTTAAAAGCATTATCGATGGTGTTTAAAGAATAAAATTATTTTTCACTTTTTAGAGAAATTTTAAAGTCGGTTCAATTTTTTTTTTCAAAATTTTTTTATTTCATTCCTTTTAGTGTAAATATACGTATTTCAGAAATAATAAGAAGTTACCATCACGAAACTTCACATTTTTTTCTTAAAAATGCTCCATACTAAAAAAAAACTATTGACACGTGTTAAACTTTAAGCGATTGGCACTAAAAACTTATCTTTGTTCCTCTCTGGAAATCATGCGTAGTTAATTTAATTATAACCATTTAAGTATTACGTTTTTCCTAACTAATTTACATTCCACAGCATCTAAGTTGCTCATGATGCAATCCTGTATTTTCTTACTTAGTCCCGATCATTTGTTATCGGCATAGATGATAATGATAAAAATACTACAGAGTAATTGAGTCAAACCTAATGGTAGCATTGTGAAGGCTAAGCAGATCCTAATCACTGCATCACCTCGCTTCCAGGTTAGGTTTACCCCTACTATGGAGCAATAGCACTGAAGAAAGGAAGATTTTGATAATTCACATAGGGTTACTATAAATCAGCAGGGTTACTAAAATAAAATTATTTACGCCAAAAATGAGACGACAGCACCAGATTCCCCATTATCAAAATATCCCTTGAAGAAATTTGATGCTTGCTTCAGAGAAGCCTTCATTCAAAATTATCATTACAATTACTATTAATGTTACTGTTATATGGCACCAAACTTTTATAACAATGAGTTTCCTATTGTCGCGTAGATGAAGATAGCGAAGACAATGTGAAAGCCAAATGAAGCGAATACTCGTTAGTCTCAACTCGAGATCTTTATTCAGAACCACGAATGAACGTTACATCTCCTTATATACAACTTGAGAAAGTGCTGGAACTTTCCAGACTTGGAAAGATACAGAAATTAATAGAAAATTCTAGAAAATACGGGAAACAGTAGAAACGAAATTTTAGTAAATATCACTTTTTCCTAGTCGGGATTTGAACTCGGGTCGCTCGTGTGGGAGGCGAGAATTCTACCACTGAGCCTCCGTTATCCACGGATGAAAAGTGCGAACTTCGCTACAATATCATTTTAATCATTTAATAGGGAAATTGCATAAAATTTACTGTTTTTTGCCCATAACTTTTTTTCTAAAGAACAAATATGGTCAAACAAAGTAATGGGACCTAAGTTGAGCCATCCCCTATCCATTAAAAAAAGAATTTTCAAAATCGGTTCACTAGGTGAGACGCTATGAGTGGACAAACAAAAAAAAAACATACATACGGTATGAATTGATAACCGCCTCCTTTTTGAAGTCGGTTAAAAATAAATAGGTATGTAATTGATATTTGCACCTAAATCCCTATCAATTTTGGGCATGATTGATGCTATTGTTTGGCGATGTTAAAAAAGTATTTCACCTTTATGAGACTATGCATGCGTGTCTATTCTAATTGACTATTTATTTTTATTTATTTATTTATTATTTTTTTAATTTTATCATTATTATTATTATTTTTTTTTTTTGAAAAATGTATTTTACTCTAACAGTTATTTTTTTTTTTTGCCCTTTTACTTCTGATACATCTATAGCCCAACCACTATGCTATCGCACTCCACTTTTATATTTTTGCATAGTGCTAATTGAACATTCCTTTTGTAAGCAACAGCACATCACTCAAGGACTTTCAGATTTAAATTATGACACCGGGTACAAAAAGCTTACTATTTCCTGATATGAACAAATAAAAGTCACAGAAGATATGATCCAAATGTTAATTTCCTTTACTTCTTTTTAAGTGTGGCGATTGACTTGAGTTACCAGGGTTCGTTGTTAAGTGCTTTTAGAATCCCAAGCTTATCTTGAAAATAGTGAAAAAAAAATCGCTTTCGAAGAGCTATACGCATTTGGAATATAATACCAGTAGCTAATACAAATGATACTGCTCAGTTTTTTTTTTTTTTTTTTTTTGAAAAAAAAAGCGAGTTGCTTATTGTTTTCACTTTACCGTTGAATGACGTCCGCGTCCTTTAATTTTTTTATATTTTTGTATGCTTATAATGCTCGCGTCCATGAAGCTGAGAGTCGAATTATTTATAAACTACGTCTTAGACTTTTACACAATCCTTTTTACGCAAAAACAGTATCCAGCACACAACATCCAGCATCCAGCACATAACATCCAGCATCCAGCACATAACATCCAGCATCCAGCACATAACATCCGACATCCGACCCCTGGCATTCATTTGAAGTTTGACGTCTTGAATTCAAATTATGGTAGCGATAAAAGCCGGTAGTAGAAACAAGAAACCCAATGAGTAGAGTCCTATCGGAATTCGTGATTGCCCCCGAAAAACAATTTAAATACAAGATCTCAAAATCAAACTTTTTTTTACTTTATTTTTTTTTGTATTTGTACAATATTATTGTGAAGTTCCAAAATTAGAAAATTTAAAATTTCCCAGGCCATTCACCAGAAATATTCGGTATGTCGGCGATTTCTTTTCTATGTGAATGTTAACATTCATCGGTGAATGTCGACATTTACATACGTATGAATTAAGTAAAGGAAAAAAAAAACAACAATATTAAAAGTGTATTTACTTTTGTATATTTCTGATGATCATGTTCTAGCGGTTTTTTTAAAATTAATTTGTCTTTACGTCTTTTGACATTTAAAAAAAAAGTTATTCTTATAATTATAAGATTAAACAATATAAATAATAATTTTTACATGGAAATTTTGGAAAGGAGCTTTTAAAAAAAATAGGTATTTTACAACAAATTCGTTTTTATACTACGCACAAAAAAGGATGGTACACAATTTTTACAATTTTAAAGAATGAACTGTTTTTTTAAGCAGAAATATTAAAAAAATAAACGCACAAAAAAACAAATGGCTAACGAAATAGCATTTTTTGCCAGTGAGATCTAACTAATTAGCAATTTTAAGTTTTGTATTCGTTGATTGATTCCCAAAGTTCTTAAAACAATAATAACTTTCCTAACATTCAAAAACTATTTCTAATTTATTTATGAATATAACAGCAAAACACATTTCTTTCGGAAGCCCCAAATATATAGCATTTTTCAAATATTTCCAACCATAAACAGGGAGAAAAAAGAATTTCTAAGAATGCTTACCAGATGTCCGAGAAAAAAGAACAACCATTTTCTCAGAGCATTATGAAAGTGAGAAAATAAAATGAAAAACACAATATTCTGCAGAAACTTTCGAAATAAATCAAATTTTTGGGGGCATTCGAACTTTTCACGCTCTAATGCTCCATTTGCGACTTTTTAACGTTGTTAAAATGTTTGAAATACTTTATATTTCATATCAATAAATATTACTACACTTTTTTTTTGTCGTTGTAAATGTTTTTGGTCGCTAATTTTTCTTTCGACCGTGTTTAAGTTATGATGAATGGTTTAAGTTCCGATGTATATCCATGTCGGGAAAAAAATCATAACTGCCAGACGATTTATAATTCATAAATAAAATTTGTTCAGTTTGATGACACATCTAAAATGTGGTGTCAATTTAAGCTTATCGATATCTAAATGAAATAACGTTAATAGGGTTTGGGGGGGGGGGGGTAGAGCTCTTAAACGTTAAAAATTTTACTTTTGTGCATTAAATTTTTGATCAAAAAATAGCCACATACAAGCCGGTGACGGAGCTTTCCCCAAACCCCCTTTAGAGAATCATGATTTGCGGTGTTTACTGTATCTTAGCTGACATTTATATGAATTGAAATTCTATTCCAATTCAGTCGAAGTATTAATAATTCCTCCCCCCCCCTACGCTCTTAGATCAGTTTTTCTTTTGTTTTTTCTAAAATTTTTGGCGGCCATTTGAAGTTAAAAGTGCTATTTTTCACGAAAAATTCAGCTATTTTGTTAGCACAAAACGCATTAAAAAAAGAAAGAAAAGTAATCAACTCAACCTAAGGGAGGGACGTTCTTTATACGCAGAATGTGTGTACAAAATTTAAAATGGATCAGTCAATTGGTTTTAAAATGGGAGTGAACACCGACTTTGAAAAAGTAATTTTGCGAAAAACGTTTAAAATTTTAGAAGCTACAGGGCTTCACTTCCAGCTGCATAGAAGACAGTTCCTGTAGCAGCTTCGATTTCCTCAGCCTTTCCTTTTTTCATTATTTGTTTATATTATGTTTAACTAGCCCCAAGCAAGCAGCATTGATATTCTGAGATTCCGTAGCTGTCGGAACAGCTGTCTTCTTCGGCTGCTGTCGGAACTACAGTTTAAAGGAATAGAGACTGAATACTTGATAACTTTGAAAATTCTGCTTGAAACGACTTCAAATTTTGGAAATATATTTTTGAAATGCTTAACTACAAGACAAAATAAAAAAAAAAATTTGAATTTTGACATCTTGAATTCAAATTATGTTTTTCGCAATCACGAGTGTGTGATTGTAGGCGTGTGTGTTTGTGTGTGTGGGGTATGTGTGTTTGTGTGTAGGCATGTGTGTTTGTGTCTGCGTGCTGGCATAAGTGTGTGGGTAGTTGTGTGTATGAATGTGTGTGTGTGGGGGGGGGTATGTGTATGTGTGTAGGCATATGTGTGTGTCTGTGTGCAGGCATGAATGTGTGGGTAGTTGTGTGTGTGTATGTTTTTGTGTGTGTATGTGTGGGTATTTGTATGTATGCGCGTGTGTGTTGGACATGGATGCAACCTAGAGACGGCTTTCGCTATAGGACCAGCATCGTGAGGAGCCCGTCGACGGTGATGGTGCGGAGGGTGGCGGCGGGAAAAATCAAAAGACGCCAAAAACAGTCAACTGAGAACAATAAGCAATCGTGATTGCTCAAAAAAAAAAAAAAACTTTTTTTTTAAACTGCAAAACCCTACCTCTCCCTTAATTAGAATTAGCTAGTGTTAATTTTTTACTCGTTTTATTGTTATAATTATAATTTCATGTAATGGATCGAGACTTTTTTACGCTTAATTTATCTTCAAAACTGTGCACATGAGGTAGGCTTTAGTCAAAGTGTGTATCAAGATAACAAACATGCGGCATCAGCGTCTTGCTCTGTTGCACCTAACACGTAGAATGGCATTATGTATAGAATGAGAAAAGCCTAGTCGTTAATTCATTGGAGGGTTCGCTGGTGCAATGCCAATCTGAAAGATCCTCCATGCTCGTTAATGTAGACCGGGGCGCGTTAAATAAAAGGAGGTCACACAGTCGTCCAAGTTCCCATTTTGAATGAATACCTGACACGTGATTGTGCTGGATCAAGATTTTTCACGGCTCAAGCATTTTTTTTTTTTTTTTGCTCTGAATGTGCATTTTTTCCAATAATGTATAACTTCCAAAAAAACTGCAGTAATACATTTGCTAATAGTGTATAATCAAATAATCGTTTGCTCCAAGTAGCTTTCAAATATCACGTTCTAAAACTGTAACAACGTATTTTGTTTAACAAACTGAATATTGTTTGAAAACAGTACATTATGGGACACTATGTAATCTCGTACTGCATAAATGATGCATTTTACTTATGTTAACAAGCTGAATCCAGAAATTAAAGTCTGCAACTAACAAGTAAGACCCATCTGAGTAGCGTAAATAAATAAATAAATAAATATACAGGGTATTCCGTTTTAACCTGCAAGACGTCTTCATTCGCAACCGTTAGTTCTTGATGCATACTTCCAACTGCGAAAATGTTCAAAATCAGATGCAGAGTTTAGGTATAGAAAGTTTGAAGTTAAAACAAAAAGTCAAAAAATTCAAAATTTAACTTTTTATACGGACCCTAGTTCCCCTAATTTATATTTAGAGAAATAATCTCCATTGAAAATAATTCCAACACAAAAAATTTGAAATTAGTACGACCAATATAACTTTTTGTTAACAAAAAGTTTGTTATTGACACAAAAAAAACTTTACATTTGTGCGACCAAAACTCAATGAGATATTTCAGTTCAAAGTTTTAAGGGACCATACAGAAGATGAGATTGGAACTTATCGCCCTTTCAGGTTGTCAAAAAAAAAAAAAAAAAAAAAAAACTGCATTTATATTTTTAATTGCTATTCAAAAATAAATGCAAAGGTTACGCCGTGATACGCCAAAACAAACTACAAAACCTCGAAAAAATTGGAAAACGACACCCTATGCACACATAATTTTAAAGACTTGTTAACCGCTATATTTTCTCCCAAAAGGTGTTATTGACGGCGAGTGAAAAGTTGTGTAAGTCACAAAACGCTGAGTTTGATATCTCGGTGAACATTGGTGGTAATAAATTCAAACGTTTTGTGCTGGAATTATTTTTCAATGGAGATTATTTCCCTCAATATAAGTTAGGGGACCTGGGGCCCGTATAAAAAGTTAAATGTTGTAATTTTTGACTCATTTTTATTTTTAAGTCAAACTTTCCATACCTTAACTCTGCATCTGATTTTGAACATTTTCGCAGTTGGAAGCATGCATCTAAGACTAAAGGTTGCGAAAAAAGAGGTCTCGCAGAACAACCTGTATATGCATAACATTCGAAATAGGGGAAACATTTTTGACGTGGGAATACTTGGCCATTGTCCCAGTTTTGTCGATATATAAAGACTTAGACTTTCTAAATTTCAAGAAACTAGCGAAATGTAAAGACTTGGCGAGAAATTAAAGATACCTCGCAATTTAACCGCCTGCATGTGGCAGGACATTCATATGCAAGGCGTATAATATCTATTTTTCATTATTCACTGAAACTCGTGAATTTAGCAGTTTTCTTGAAATTTTGGCAGATTTTAAATATTATATTTTGATAGCAGGAACAGAAGAGGAAAACGTTTTTGCTTCTAAAAACATGTTTTGACACGTGTTATTTTATTGATATTTATTTAGATTGTTTTTTAATTATTACACTATAGCATGGTTTCCTCGTAAGGTCAATGTCAAAGTTTATATTTCTAATTTACAAACTGGTTTTGTGATGCAACTCATTAGATACAGCTTTAGAAACTGGACGTGTACTGGCATTTATGATCTTATTGTAAAAACTTATTGAGACAACGCTGAGAACAAAGTTTTAACGAATTCAGGTTTAAAATTCATGTAATGTATTTAAAACCAGCACTATGTGTCTAACTACCAAACGGCACGATCTTGATGGTCACGGATTCGGACAAAATTCTGGGTATGGGTCAATTCCCACTAGGCATGAGCACAGGTAAAGCGGTTTGACTGCATAGGCCCTAGTTCGACTGCAACGGGGGTCCAAAGCTGTTAATTTATACCCAGGATGCAATAGAGTTTCCTTTAAAATTACCATTTTTATCCCTTTTTCTCCTACTATACTGCAATATGTGCCATTTGCATGCTTACCTTTGAATTAATTAAGCTGAGTACTACTTTTTAATAAGCGGTTCTCAACTTCAAATTGGCTACTAGTTTTAATTTCAATAACTTGAATGCCAAAATAACATAGTTACAGGATATCAATCGTTCGCAAATAAAACTAATTATTTTCGTTTTATATTAATCTTCTGCTAGTAAAAAGTATTTATCGTTTGCTAATAAAAACATTTACTTTAACTGGATATTTATCGTCTGCTGTCAAAGATATCCCACATCAATAAGCAAAAAATGGGAAAGGAAAAAAATATCCGATTTATTGCTCATGGAACAAAAAACAAGATCGTTTTGACTTTTTGAATAACTTAGATAGTACCAATAAATAAATATATGTTCGCCCTTATACTCAATTTACTAACAAAAGATGCTAAAGGTGTTGGGAGATCGAAAATAGTATCGAAGTCTGAAATTCCAATGGAAACGATATGCATTTCTGGGGCCAAACTATGCAGCCAAACCAGGGTCTATGCAGTCAAACCACTTTATCAGCGCTCATACCTAGAGGGAATGGACCTATAGCTAGAATTGTGACCTAATCCGTGACCCTCAAAGTCGTGCCGTTTGGTCGTAAGTAAAATGAAATCAAAATTATTTCGCGGATAAACCATAAGAAATGTCAATAAGTTGTTTTAAAATTTTGTACGAAAATAATGACTGTTATTTTAAAACTTAACCATCTGTTTAATATTTTCACGTAAGTATCCAGAAAAATACCTCATGCAAAGGAGTTTAGCATTTTCTGGAATGAATATCGTCATTAAAATAAGCATAAGTTATTTTGAAAACTCACATGCACACATAGACGCACGCTGAAATTAAAGGAGATGTATTTTATTTATTTTTACTAAACAAACATCTTTATTAAAATCTATATATACTATTGGACATTTGATTTCTGCTTATTAAACTTCAGTAATGAAAACTCGTCTTTTCTTTCTTTATTTTTTCCTTGAAGCATGCATCTTATTTAAATACGACAGAGCTTAATTCAAGGCAGAAAAATATGTCCTAATATTCTATTCTCAGCCGTTCATTAAAAGAGACAAATAATTTTCTTTTCCAGTTTCCAATTGTTTTATGTATAATTGAATAGGTATTCTGTTTCATTACTTTTTCTTTTTTCCTGATTACATATAATTAATAGAAATATATGTCAGAAGTAAGACAAAAAGAAGTTCGATTTGAGTTTTGCCGAAAACTAATGAGTTTTCAAGATTTAAAAAAAAAAAGATTTGCTCAAAGTAATTTTTAAAGGTACTTTTAACCAAGAACCTTTGCAAAAATTTCTGCTCTGAGACTCAAAAACTCACAGAAAATAGACTTGACAGTCATCGATTTTAACAAGAAATTGAAGCAAAAACATTTTTATAAACATATTGCTATAATATTTAAATTTATTGTAGCATATTTGATGCTTTTCCCATTATTTATAAATATCGATAACAAGCATACTAATTCAATTTATTTACAGTTAAAGTTTGGCAGCATATAAAGAAATATGAATTTAACGAAAAAAAAATAAATAAATGAGTGAATTAATGAATGAGTAAGAAAATAAGTGACTGAGTAACTAATACGTGAATTATTAAATGCAGGAATGCATTGAATAAATACATAAATAAATACGTAAGTGATTTATCTAAGGATTAAATAAGTAAAAGAAATGAAGTACTTCACTTTGCTTTGCATGCACTTGACTAGTTGTACGAAACATTTAAGATAACAATATGCTTAACATTAAATTAAAAAAAAATGCTGCAGCGAATATTAGTGAGTATCATTTAATATTCAAAATGTTAAAAAGAAGAACTTTGCAATTTTGTAACTACAAAAATATTTTTTTTAATAACAACAAACTATTACAATATAACTACCAATTAAAAAAAATAAATGCTTGTATTATCATGTGCTTTGATTTTCAGAGATAACTTTTTCTTGACTGGAATAGACTACATTAAAATATTACTATATGGGTAGCGCTAAAAGCATGGTAAATATTTCATGATTTGATATTTGCCCCGTATTTCTACTTGTTTTTGGAATCCTGTTTTAACGGCAAAGTCATATTTTCTCCATGATGTTCAATTTGTATCCTTTAATTGCGTTTTTTTTTTTTTTTTAAGTAAGCCCTTTTTCCCAACATTTAATATATTGTGAAACTCTCAAAATAAATTAAAAAATATACAGTAATTTGAATTTTTGGCATCTTGAATTCATGTTTTGTTTTCGCAATCACGAGCGTGTGTGTGTGTACGCGCATGTGTGTGGATGCGTGTGTGTGTGTGTGTACGCGCATGTGTGTGGATGCGCGTGTGTGTGTATGTATGCATGTGTGTGCGTGTTGTGTATGCAGTGCAGTGTGTGTGTGCGTGTTGTGTATGTAGTGCAGTGTGTGTACGCGCGCGTGTGTGTGTATATTAGGCGTTCGTGTGTGTGTGTATGTAGGCATATGTGTTTGTGTCTGTGTGCTGGCATGAGTGAGTGTATGTGTATGTATGTGTGTGTATGAGTGTGTGTTTGTGTCTGTGCGCAGGCATGAGTGTGTGTATGTGTGTGTAGGCGTGTGTAGGCGTGTGTGTGTATGTGTGTGTGTGTGTGGGATATGGACGCAACCTGGAGACGGTTTTCGCAAGGGGAGCAGCATCGTGAGGCCGGTCGACGCGACGGTGGTGCTGGCAGAGGGTGCTGGTGGGAAAATAAAATGATATTAATTCAAAACAGTCAAATGAGAACAATAAGCAATCGTGATTGCTCAAAAATAGAATATAAGAAAATAAATATTCAAACAAATAAATAAATTAAAAAAATAATTATAATTAAATTGATTGGACACAAAATTATACATATAAAAATAATACATCATGCACTTCTTATCAGGTGCAGCCCCCAACAACCGGTAGAAACTTCACAAAAGCATGCTGATTGTCAGAGCCATAAGATAGATGGATCATAATTTCAATGCGTACTAAGGCATCTATATCTGCTACAAATCAAAGCATGGAACAATCTGATCTGAGACACTTGTAGTATTACAGCTATTAATATAATAGCGTTATCCGTTCAGCTTTACTACACAATACCATTGCTCCATTGCAGCGATTCCAATAGAATGCGAATCAGGACTATTAGTGAGTTCATTATATAAACATGTACTTACTAAATAGGCATATGTGAATAATATGGATGTGTAAACGTACGGTTAGCAAACCGAGGTATGTTGTAGTTTCACTTATTAATGTGTAATGGCGTGTTGATTCATTTATCAAACATATTATTTTGCTTTATAACGTTGTGGTTTATTCTGAAAATCATGAAAAGAAACACGTTCTAAGAACGTCAGTGTCAACAATGGGGTGGTTTCCTTCAGTCAAAAGTACTACTTTTAGTCATTGAAGTGAATACAATGAGCAAAAAAATTACATGGACCCAGAAAATACTTTGATTTTCACAACATTTTTTTTTAATTTTTTTTTTTTAAATGTCCGATTTTTCAAACAAGGCGTGGTCTTTATGACGTCACAAATGATGCAGTTTGGCACATATTTCTACTACGTTTCCACGTTATGATAATCAAACAGCGAATTAAAATTGCGCTCTACGCTTGCTATCAACCATATCGTTGCCCATACACGTGAGTAAAGACGCAAATTAAATATTTTGTTCTGCGAATGGCAACATTGAGTGGCATTTCATCATTGTGATGTCAAACGACAGAAGTGTAAACAATGAAAGCGCGCCGATTTAAGAAGTAATCTTTTAAAAATATTAAACTTAAATAAATTATTTGAAAAATGGTCAGATCTTATGTTTTTAAGCATGCTCTTTCAGTCGTTTTTTTTTTTTTTTTTTTTGGAATCGACCCCATTTTGAAAACTGAAGTAATTAAACACGGCAGAAATTTAGTGAGTTACATTGTAAAAATCATTGAATATCTGTTTATAGCATATCAGTAGTATCACATTCTGAAACCTCTGTTTGATGGAGTTAATAGAATAATTTAGAAGGATTAAAATATTTAAAGGATTTTAGCCGATATATAAACGACCAGTAACCTACAAGAATGTTTTCTCAGAATCAATTTCAATAAAGTTTATAGAGACATTTTTTTGTTTCCTGTGAAACATTGGATTATCTTCCTCAAAAAAGTTTAATGTTCAGTTTGAAGTGGAAATAGTTTTTTACAACGCTGAAATTAATAACAGCATTTTCGCTATGTTTGTAAACTTATTTTACGGAAATGGTATAAGAACTGACATACCTGAACTAAATGTCTCCCACCACACTTAGAAATGCCATTTTTTGAAATCATGCACTTAATTTACATACGAAACCATATTCTTATTTTAATATGCTACTGGTATACAAATGCAATGTGTATTTTTTTTTAAATTAAATCTACAGCCGGGGCAATTTAAATTTTTATATTTAAATACGAAAGATGTTTCAACATTGTTTTTTTAAGCGCCACATATAGCAGATTGTCGATGTTTCCCTGTATCTTATGATTCGTATTGGGGAAATTGCTAAATATAGTCACATTTATTAATTTATAATTTTATATTATTGTTAAAAACGTATAAATATCATCATCATCATCACAATTATAACAGTAATAATAAAAATAAGTTATTATTATTATTATTATTATTATTATTATTACTATTATTATTATTACTAATATTACTATTATTATTATTATTATTATTACTATTACTATTATTATTATTGCTATTGTTATTATTATTATTATTATTATTATTACTATTACTATTATTATTATTGCTATTGTTATTATTATTATTATTATTACAATTACTATTATTATCATTATTGCTATTACTATTATTATTATTTTAATTTTATTATTTTTCACATTATTATCATTTTTGAACAAACTGAACTACGTTAACATACCAATCAAACATAAACTCTATTGTACATGTGTCACTTTAAAATTTTCAAACACAGCTCAAAATATCTCACTCTTCCTTTCAGCTTACGTAAGTACAATATCAGTCTCCTACTTATTTAAGCCTGGCACCTCCCTCGAACTATTTCCAAGTTTACACTTCAAATGATGACAATTAAGGAAGCAGACATTCGCAACTATCCTCGGATTTCCATAGAAACCGTCACGAAATTTCGCTGATGAGGGGTACGCTAACTAATAATCTTCACCGAGATTATTATTATTATTACTATTAAAATTATTATTATTACTATTATTATTACTACCATTATTATTATTATTATTATTACTATCATTATTATTACTATTATTATTCTTATTATTGTTATTATTATTATAACTATTATTTTATCATATTCATTATCATCATTTTTGAACAAACTGAACTACATTAACACACCAATCAAACATAAACTCTATTGTACATGTGTCACTTTAAAACTTTCAAACACAGCTCAAAATATCTCACTCTTCCTTCCAGCTTACGTAAGTACAATATCAGTCTCCTACTTATTTAAGCCTGGCAGCGCCCTCGAACTATTTCCAAGCTTACACTTCAAATGATGACAATTAAGGAAGCAGACATTCGCAACTATCCTCGGATTTCCATAGAAACCGTCACGAAATTTCGCTGATGAGGGGCCCGCTAACTAATAATCTTCACCGAGAACAATTACGAGGCAGCAGATGAAACACATTCCTTCTTCGCTGTCGTAATAACTGCAAATCTTTGAAGACTGTTTCCCCTCGCATCTCATATCACGGCCATTGTATTGCACGATTTCCTAGTTTGTTGTGAAAAGCTATGATGGGATAGTGTTTAAGTAAGCGTGGTAATTCGGGAAAGTATTACATGTTATTTATATGTATTTACAAAGACAAATTTATTTTTTGTGACGGATGAACATAGAGAGTTATCGTGATAAAGTAGTGTTTAACTTAAAGTAAATTAACGTTGTATATCTGTATACACCCTAGATAATTAATAACTAAACGTATCTATCTATGTATGTATGTATTTATGTCCAAGTTACTTCTCCCGTACGACAGTTAACTGACCATAAAACCAAGTATCGACGGATTTGTAATCTTTCCTTCATGTTTGTCTATTTAACATAACCCTCCAATAGTAATTAGCGAAGATATCAATTAAAAACTATTAATTATGCCAGTTAGATTTCGACATAAAATTCCTAATAAGGCTTTCCGCCATTCTAATTATTATTAAGTGCTTCATCTCAACTTTCCATTTCAATGCTTTTATTAAAATTTGTAGCTGGAAGAAAATCATTGAGAAGAAAGATCTGTTGCCATTTTTTTCTCGAATATAAACAAATGAAATTCTGACTGTTGTTTTAAAGGCTATTCTTGTGATCGGGAAATTTGAAATGTTTATTTTTTGATTCTTTTTCTTCAATCTGGCGCACAAATTGACTGATTTTTTTTTTCTTTTTTAAATTTTTATGCCTAATTGTTGAACACGTGTCACTTGACGTAACTTTTATTTTCGAGGTAGACCGCGCAAAGCCGGGCGATGCAGCTAGTATATATATACGTTAAAAAAAAAAAAAAACCTTTAGAGCCTCGATTTTACCTTGTTAGTTTTATATATTATCCAGCTTCCGAAGTCATAGTATTATGTTGGTCAGTGTCTTTCTAGTTATGTTAAAATATTCTGAATTTTACGTTACCTTTAGTAGAAATTTTTTAAATGCGTTTTTCTTTGATCGATTTAATTTCATATTTCTTTCAAGACTAATATTTTTTCTCTGCCTTTTTTTTTCGTTTGTTTGTTTTGCGAAATAGTACTAAAGGTAAATTGTTTAACAAAATCGCGTAAATATAATGCGTTGAAAAACTTTTGTATGTTACCTATTAGTCCCAATATCACTAATATTAAGAAAATAAACAAGATTAAGTATTAAGTACTTTATAAATGCACTTGAGCTGGATGAAACATTCTATCAAAGAACCGATCTTTGAATAGAAAATAATAAAAGAAAAAACTCCTGTGGCGTTAAACACAATGAGTTAGCAACACAAATACTATATTTCTTGGCGTAATATGTGTCATAATGAAAATTTGGGAACCCTTACCTACATAAAAATGTTTACCTAAAACACATCGTGTCTAAAAACTCAAATGAATATGTAATGAGCAGTTCGAAACTAACATATTGGAAGATATACTATAAAATGAAAAGGGTAAAAGAAATATTCATTTCTTATATTTGGTAGATTAGCATTCATGTCGGAAACACATTCCAATTTCTTCACCGTGTTCTGCTTTATTGTTCATATTTTGTGAAGCTTTTATCAATTTTTCTCTTTATTTATACATTATATGGGTGTGTACGACTTTGAGAAAATTTTTCTTCCACTATCTTTGCGCAAAAGTGCACATCAATAGGCTTGCTTTATTATTCTCCTTCTTCGAAACGACGATGAATAAAATATAGGCCACAGCAAATTGCATGTGTGTCACAAACGTCGTTAATCATATTCAGCTAAGCTGTTTATGTATTGATGGAGATACAATGCTATAATCATGAAATGTGATTTATTTTGAATGCTTTTATAATATGTATGTACTCAAAAAAGTTCTGAAGAGCTAACACACAGTTGAGGCTAAATATGAGCAATTAAAGATAATAAAAAAGTGTATTTGTGTTTTAGAATAACAACATCTAATGCGGCAGTGGGAAGCAAAGGGAGTTAAGTGGACATTTTCAAGCTTTGAGTAAAACGATTTCAAAGACAACGACATAGGTAGTCTTTAATTGCCTTTTTTTCCAAATCATGCTGTATAGCAGCACGTACCACTGCTACTAGTACTTTGTCTTACCCATATACAACGGAGGGTGTTATCTACCATTTGTACAGGTTATTTCCGAAATTTCAATTTTGCCACTGACAAGAGAAAACACAATAGTAATAATAAGTATATGGCCCAAGTAGAAATATACTCACTGCCCTGTTACTAACGATCAAAAAAATACACAAGAAATTTCTTCTGTAAAAATTTTATTTCATACATTCCTGAATAACATATAGCTAAATTCAGCTGAAATTTTCAAAATTCATTTAACATTTATTTAAGTATTGTTTACTTTACAATCCTGCTTTGAATCGTCAACGCTTCTTGTAAAAAGTTCGTGCTCAATAATTATGAACATTTTGATAAAGTTAATTTCAGAAGCATAACCGTAAAAGTTATACTTGTTTTCTTCGTACTAATTTGACTTGCGTAAAAGTGTTTCAATTTTGTAAATTTTCTGCTGTACCATAATAAATAATAATTTATAAGCGCATTTATAATTCAAGCATCAGGGATTTTAACAGCAAAGAAAAAAAAGCAGGTGAAATATTTTGGAGACAGAATAGAAAAAGGTTAAATTCTAGCGAAAATACAGAAAACTTTCATTTTGGTTCATCTACACTTTGTATTAAAAGTTGGTTTACAGCTATTTTAAAATATATTTTTAAATACTTAAACACAAGTAATGGTGCTGCTTAGAAGGAAAGAAGATGTAGACCCGAAAAACTCTTTATCTAAGTAATGGGATTGTTTCCTTCAGTCAAAAAAAATACTTTTAGTCACTGAAATTGATAGAATAAGCAAAAAAAAAAAAAAACAATAACATGGACCCAGAAAAGTCTTTCATTTTCCCAACAGTCATTTTTTGATTTTTTTTTTTTTAATGTCCGATTTTGCAAACAAAGCGTGGTCTTTATGACGTCACAAATGATGCTCTTTGGCACATTTTGTACCGTGTTTCCACGTTATGATAATCAAGAAGCGAGTTAAAATTGCGCTCTACGCTTGCTATCAACCATATCGTTGCCAAAACACGTGAGTAAAGATGTGAATTAAATATTTTGCTCTGTGAATGGCAACACAGAATGGCATCTTATCAATTGTGATGTCATCGACAAGAAATGTAAACAATGAAAGCGAACCGATTTAAGTATTTTTTTTAAATATTAAACAAATTATTTTAAAAATGGTTAGATCCTACGTTTTTAAGCATGTTCTTTCAGAAAAAAAATACTTTAAAAATTTTGGAAACGACCACATTGTCAGAGACAGGTTGTTTTCTCATTTGTTCCAAAGAGCGCGTCAATTCGTAGACGCAATAAACGTTAAATGAGTTCAGCCTTACGAATCTTTTTTGCATCGTTTTTATCACTTGTCAAGTTTAATGGAAAAAGTTTTGCTGTCAAAAGATTCGGCTCGGAGTTTGCTGTAGAGTCAAAACCACTCTTGTACATTACGCTTACTGGCATTGTCGTCCGACCGCACCAATACTGTAAAATCCTGTATATAACAGCAAAAATCTCGTTTTAGCGGACTTTGGCAGTCCTTTACTCAAATTATATAGGAACAGCGTCAACATTCATAAATACAGTGCAATAAGTTTTCTGGTTTGTTGAACTTTGTGGAAACGAGACGGTTTTAGTATAAGTTCCGAAGTCGTAAAATATTTATGAAGTAGTGTTCGGATGTCAAGGTGTTGAAGATTCGGAAAACAAAGGCGGTAGTTTGACCGGCAGTTTTGAACAGTTTAAACGAGATCTTTTAAATGAAAATTTAAAAAACTTGGAGAAAAAAAAAACACGTAGAATGTCGATTTTTTGGACGAAAAAAGAATTAGCACAGAAAATACTCATGTTAGAAGTGAACTATTGGAGGCATCGTCTGTAAACCTGTATTCTCCTTTTCTTCAAAAGAAAAATGTCTTTGTTATTTCAGAATCATACAGCAAATCTTCTGGTAAATATAGACATTAATATACTTATGTTTTTCAGTACAAAATGCAGTATTCGTATTCAATAATGACTAATATTGACTGCTGATTTTTTTCAATATTACTCACAATGCAAAATAAGCGTCTAGTGAAAAAGCTTTTTCTTACCTTAATTCCTATCAAAGTTTACATTTTTTAGCTTATTGTTGATCTGCAACGTGTGATTTTTTATATGTTTCTCATTCCCTTCCAAAACAATTTCTCCAATGCTTGAAATGAAATATACAGTAAAGTTTATATTTTCATCAAATTTTCTCATCAGTAGTCGAAACTTCAGGAAGATCAGACAGTAAGCACAAAATAATTTTATCGAATTCAGTCTGGAAACTTAAATATTCAAATTCATTCCCAAACAGTATACGCCAGAGTTTGTTATAATTAATAATAATGAATTCCTTCTTTGTTATCAAAATAAGCATTTACAAAAGTATTTTAACAATGCAATCTCCATGAGTAGTTATTAATTAGCTGGATCCGAAACACAATAGAAAATGGAAGGGAAATGTGGAATTGAATTATCCTCAGTTCCACAAGTTCGCGCGTTAGAATCGTTATTATCTTTATCGGGGCACATATTCAAAGCCAGCTTCCTTTCCTTCTCCGAAATCTAAGTTCATGCATTTCGATGTCTGCTTTATACCAAAGTAAGGTTCCTATAGTGTAGGAGCCAACGCATCCACCATTTTGGAGCAAACCTGATCCAGTGCTTCGCAGCGATAACGTTACTGATGTTTACATTTCTTTAGCATATGTGAAATTGAGTCAAATGGGGGTTTGTTCGGCTGTTAAATGTGCAAACAGCTCCAAGGAAGGATTTCAGCTCTATAGATTTCCAGCAGATGCAGAAAGAAAAAAGAAATGGACAATTGACAGCCGACGAAGTGCCTGGCAGCCTGGAAATGGAGCTCACTTGTGAGAGGTTATTATCGATTTATTTCTCACTAGTGGTACCCGCACGGCTTTGCCCGTTATAGAAAAATTAAAAGGTCTTTTGGTTCGCCTGTATATTTACAAATAATGTATGGTGAATTTTCTTGCCAATTGGCTTGTACCCATGTTACGGTTCCACGTTATGGTAATTTCGTATCTCGCCAAATGGCTTGTGCCCATGTAACGGTTCTACGTTATGATAATTTCGTAATTTACTCGTCCATCTTATGATAGTTTAGTTCTTTAAATTGGAATAGAAAACGAACCACATCGAAATTTCGAAAAATTGCTTCGAGGTGCACACTTCCATGCTACAAACTAACTCTGTGCAAAATTTCATGAAAATTGGCCAAACGGTCTTGGCGCTATGCGCGTCACAGAGATTCAGACATCCAGACATCCTCCGGACATCCAGACATCCTCCGGACATCCGGACATCCTCCGGACATCCAGACATCCTCCTGACATCCAGACAGAGAGACTTTCAGCTTTATTATTAGTAAAGATTTCCCTGTTGTGTGATAAGTACGCTTGCTCCAATATGGCGAATGCGTCGGCCCCTCCAATTACAGGGGTTCTATACCGATGCAACTGAATTTTGCTCAAGTCTAGGTGTGAATACACAGGAAGGAATTAAAGTAATTATTTGAAGAGTTGTATTATATTTCATAGCAATAGTTATAGGTTCGTATTAGCATCGAAAAACATTGTTTAAATGGAAAGTTATTTTTAACTGCGGTTGAGTCAAGTTTTCGCAAAATAGTTCAAAACAATGATTTAGACAAAAAATAATGTTCAGTAAATTACCGCCCATTAGCCAGGGCTAAAGCAGAAATACGTGAAATACACCGAAAGCTCAGTCATTTCCAGCCGAGGACTGCAGTTTCGTGCTTATTAGCACTCATCAGCCCGGCATAGGAAAGTGACTGATTCTATATTAGCTACCAGTTTGTTTCGCACTCTTGGCTTCCTTAAGAGGTTTTCCATCTCCAGCTCAGTCACTTTCCTATGCCGGGCTGATGAGTGCTAATAAGCTCGAAACTGCAGTCCTCGGCAGGAAATGACTGAACTGGCGGCGTATTTCACGTAAAAAATAATGGTTCAAAAACTAACTTGCTTTGCATAAATCCTAAAGAATGATTTGAAGCTTGAAAATACAATTTTTTGTAACGTGAAATGTTTGTGACGACTAAACTTACTTCAAGTTCACTCAATTGATGCAAAATCTCAAATTTGTTTTCAAGTTTCAATAAACTCATACAGTGGCTCCCAAAAGTGTTCGTACACTTTAAAATTTTTTAGTAAAACTAAAATAACTCGAAACTGAATTCGAATATGAAGTCCAATATTTTTTCACATCATTCCTATGTCATTCTAAATACAACCCATTGGTTTTTTTTTTCAAAATATTGACGGATCTTCTTTTTGAAATGGGTCAAAAAACGAAGAGACAGAGAAATAACACGCCACAAAAGTCATCGTACATCGAATATTTTCGAATAAATTCATGATTAAAATTATCATGTACTGTTTTATTAATATTTTTGCATTGTGTTGATCCTTATAAGTCATTTGGCTTTAATTTTTTGTTATTTATTGCTTAATATTGTGCTTATTACTATCAAATCGCTGGTAGTCGTAAAAAACCGCAAACACCAATCAAAATTTGATTTTTTTCCCCACAGTAGCGATAAATTGGTTTGAAATGTCTCTAAATTAGTTAACTTATTTGTTTTTATATTAAAGTGCTTGATAAAATGCTTTAGGGAAAGGAATCGGACCGAAAACGAGATAAGAAAAGGTAAACCGGCAAAGTAGTAAAAACGTGATCGGAGATTTAAAGTTAAAAAAATTATGAAAAATACACATTTATGTGCTGTAAAAGTTTCTACAGAGTTTAAAAAAAAAGTTACGTTTAATTTTCACCTAAAATTTTTCGCCAAGTTCTCTGATTAGCTGGATTAAATGCGACCTCTTCCGTCAGAAATTTTCTTGTTTGTGCGAAAAACAGAAAGCTTACGCTTTTCGTCGCAAAATCAATGATAAATAAGCTCAAAACGTTTTAGAATTACGTCTTACTTACAGATAAAAATGAATTTAACATTTTTGGTTAAATTGTTGTATAATTGTAAGTAGAAGAAAAAATTAGGAACTTAATCTTAAGAATTTAGTTGGATCAGTTAATCAGGACGGTGGAAGTGTTCTAGTGTGAGGGTGCATATCAGCATCAGGACTTAGTAAATTGGAATTTTTTGATGAAATAATAAATCATGCTGTTCCTTTTAATATTTTAAAACCCAATTTTGAACTCTTAGCCAAAAATTTGGTTGTTGGAAACAACTTTGTTTTTTATCAAGATAACGATAAGAAGCACACGGTTTTCAACGTTTGCGTCTAGTGCCTCGAAAATTGTCTTCAAGTTTAGAAAATACCCCTTTAATCTCCAGATTTGAGCTTAATGTAACGTATTTAGAGATATCTGGAGGCTAAATTACGAAAATACGGCTTTTAAACGAAAATAGAGCTGGAAACAGTAAGACTCGAAGTGTGGTTGAACAGTTACTCAGAAATTACGCAAAAAAAAGAAAGAAAAAGAATGAAATCTATTCCCAGACGTTTAAAAGGTGTTATGAATACTGTGTGATATTCTACTAATTAGTAACTTAATAAAAAGTTAGATTATTCAATAATATATAGACATTTTATAAAGTGTACGAGGACTTTTGTGAGATAAAATTTCCGGCACTTTTTGGTTTTTGATTTTTTAAAAATTAAGTTTTAATATTTTTTAAAAACTTTTCATGTAGTTTTGTTAAAAACTGATCATAGATCTTACAATTAAATACCTATTCCGAAATATTAATTCTAACCAATGGATTGGGGCCTATTTCGTTGAAAGTCGTAGGTGTACGAAGACTTTTGGGAGCCACTGTATATCTTGACATATATTATGAATTTGGAGTTCCCGCTTATGTTATTTCTTTACTCTGTTTATTGAAGTCATGAAAATTCAAAAGAAATTTTAAAAAATAATGAAGAATAAATAATAAAACATACCTACAAAACAACTTTTTTTTGATTGAAATAAAAAGAAGATACACTGGATAATAGCAAGATACTTGCGAAGAATCAACATTTATTAAACTGACACTGGTAATATGAGTTCTTACCACCCTTTTATATTTCTTCACAATCGAACCTCTACTCTCAAAAGAACCTCTCTATAAAGGACAATAAGATGATTTGTCATTTGTATGAAATGTTTCTTCTTTGGAAGTATATAAGTTAATGAATGCAGTATATTAACTCAGTATAATTTTAATATGAACTTACAGCATTAACATTTTTGATTTTAATACTAAAAATTTTAATATATAAGAAACAAAATTCGAAATTATGACAATTCAAAAATATTTTCTTTTAAAAAATAAAAGTTACGCAAAAATGGTTTGAAATTTTACTGCGCACAGAAATAATTTTGATGTATTTTGTTACATAGATTTCTTTGAAATTTAAAATCTAAAAAATGTGAAGTCTTAATTCGTGCTAAAATTTATAGTTTTATACAAAACGTTTGCTATTTGCCGTGGACTATTTTTCGGCGCTGCTATTACACTGCTTCTCTTATTCTTAACTCTTAGTACTTATAAAAACTACGCTTTTATCAAATGTTTTTCAGATGAAAAAATACACATGAATTTAAGTAATATTCCTGATTCAATTAATACATTATTTCTGTAACTTTTCTGGGGTATCCCTTAAATAGAGTTTCTCTTTCCTTAATCAGAGGTAAATACACTGCAGTGGCTGTATTTAAAGGGACTGGATCCAGAAATTCTGTCCTTTAAACAGAGTTGTTCTTTAAAGGTGATACTAGTGGATATAACTATTGTTGCGTTATCCACATTCTGAAAGTAAAATATTCAAAAGAAAAAAAGGACTAACTTAAATTTAATTTATCCCTTTCTCTTTACTTCAAAATTAAATTTCAGTGAGGCACTATTGCTAAAGAGAACATGTTTATTCTAAATAAGTAAAATAAAAAAAGAAGAAGAAAAAACAATTTTTTTTTCTTAATGATATATGTCGTTCCTCTTTATAGCCAAATCAAAGTGCCCAAATAATGACGAAAAGTGAACAAATTTTACACATTCCTTGAATTAATAGTTATTTTAACGTTATTGATAAGCCATTAACTACTAAAATAATAATAACTTTAAAAGAAATCTGTTTTTATCTATTTGTATGAACAAATTTCAAACGCATTCATAAAAAAATATTTTGCATGATTTAACATAATATAATTTTCATGTTGTTTGTATTGTTGTTATGCTTATATTAAAAATACGTATGCATAAAATACGTATTTTTGGAGCTGATATTGATGCTATATTTCTTAAATATTCATCGCCCCCCCCCCCCCCCAAAAAAAAAGAGAACATACAAATGTCAAGTAAAACAATGGTTTTATATTTTTTTCATCAAGTCGGTTTGCGGTGCTATTAGTATTTGCAATGCATTTATTTCTGCATAACGTTTTCGTGAAAGCTTTCTCAGATTATTTATGACAAAAATCTGATGTTTTCCGCATGGCTGATCGGGACAGAAAAAATCGCTTTTCACATTTACTTTTACGAAGCATATTTGACATATACTCATAAATATATAGGAAAGCAACGACACTACTGGGATATGATCTTTGACATATTTCATATTTATTGCTGATCCTTCCATTTCTTTTCTCATATATCTTTCACATTGACATATAATTTCGAAGTGGAGAATTTTGCATGTCTCCGAAGTAAAAGCAAACCTCAAAAGTTTCTTTTGAAATAAAGTGTTTTTATATAATTGAAACAAAATGTAAGCCGATCTTGATTTTTAAATGTCATACCTCAGATCGTTGTGTAT